>NC_091477.1:115037511-115172511 GCF_036971445.1 Narcine bancroftii | reverse complement strand
TATTCTTCTATATACCAAATGTTTCTCTGTGTAATCATCTTTCCTGTGTTATTATTTCCTGCGTAATATTCCAGCAGGGTTTAGATGTACATTTTGCTATTATCTGCTCAATCAGGTATCCTGCTGCTTAAAAATTAGTGTTATAAGGATAATGTATAAAGATGACATTAGTATTCTTGCGACTTAAAATGATGCAAATCCAGAAACATCTGAAAGACAAACAGTCAGACTTGATGAGATCAGTTTTAAATGCAAGGAGATTAATCAGGGGATTTTATGCATGTCCCTCCCCCACCTCAAGTGATTTTCTCTCCATTGGTTCATGAAATTTACGTGAGGTACATTTTCTGATTTATTTATTTCAGGTTTCTCATATTCACAGTTCCTATTTCATCTTTGTCAAGATAATAAACATTTTTTTAACCCAGTAATGCAGTTAATGGTTGGATTATATCTTTGCAGTCAGCCAATAGGCCACAATTAGCTACCTTTGTTATTTTCCTGTTTTTTCCTCTCTTCACGTATCTGTTGAAGCGTCTCCCAACTCCCTCTCCAAATAACACATCCAAGTTGACAGTAATTTTTTTGCGATCCCCGTTATTAAGTAAGCAATGTCCTTGTGTGAACCCCGCTATTAAATACGAGCAACATCAGCGAGCACTTCAGAGCATGATTCATCAGCGATCCAAACGAGAGAAGTTGTATGAATCATTATTCATGATAGCAGAAGAATAAGTGAAATAAATGGGTGTTTCTTCGTTATCTCTGATTGCCTGCCCTTCTTTAAGGAAAAGCAGTCATCATGAGATACTGCAAGGAGATACAATGCTCATGGCCATGTCAAGTACATGCCAAGACCATCTTTGAACCTTTTTGGCTTTCATTCCAAATACCTTGAATCTGTTCTAATGTCACCAATAGGTCCAAAGGCAATGATATACTGTATATATCAGAATAAATAATATTCAAATATATTCGACTCTGTTGAACTTCAGTCCCTTCATTCTGTTTCATTTTTTACTGCATTGCTTTTGTCATTTGGGAAATTGACTTTGATTACTGTACCTTTCTTCTTTGTAGAATTGTATCCAGACTGCATCCAAACTATCTCCCCTTTAGAAGCTGTCCATGGTTTTACTTGCAAGACCTTGATCCTCATTTACTCAGAACAGATCTCTATTCATACCTCTGAAGTTAGTTCGATTGACATAAAAGTATAATCTAGGTCAGTGGTTCTCATACCACTTTAAGTATTCCCTATGCCATAGGTGCTCTGTGATTAATAAGGGTTTGCTAAAGGAAGAAAGAAAAAGTTTGATCACCTAATTGACTCGTTATGTGCACGGTTTCATAACTCCAAAGGAAATGGGCCAATGACAATTTTTCTAAAGCAAAATATTTCAGTAACAATTGGGTCTAGAGCAGTAATTCTCAACCTTCCCTTCCCACTCACATACCACCTTAAGCAATCCCTTACTAATCACAGAGTATGGCATAGGGATTACTTAAAGTGGAAAGATAAAGGTTGAGAACCACTGATCTAGGTTGCTCATCAAAATGATGGTATGATCACTATACCTTAAGTGTTTCTCAAACTGTTACGGCTCATTTTGTTCCTCAGATTCAGCTTCAAAAGGTTCTCCTTCCTTGATAGATCAGGAATATTCAGAACAATAAGATTCTCCTTAATGTACTTTAGAATTTACAACCAGCATCTCAATGTTCCGGCCTTCCGTTGCTTTAGACATGATAGAATGGGAGGATGAAAGGGAGAGGAGAGGCATTGCTTGTTGGGGAAGTATTATAACTGTGTTCAGACAGGACAGACCAGAGGGCTCATTGACTGAGGCTATATGGGTGGACCTGAGGAATGGGAAAGGTATGACCACACTCATCAGACTGCATTATAGACCACCCAATAGTCCACGATAATTAGAGGAGCAAATCTGTAGAGACAGCTGCAGGAAGCAAAAGGTTCTGATAATGGAGGATTTTAATTTTCCACATATATTGATTGGGACTCGCATACTGTAAAAGGGTTGGATGGCTTGGAGTTTGACAAATATGTTCAGAAAAGTTTTCTAAATCTCGAGTTCTCAACTAGAGAGAATCCAATACTGGATCTCCTTTTAAGGAACGAGATAGGACAGGTGACCAAAATATGCACAGGGGAATATTTTGGGTACAGTGATCATAATATCATTAGTTTCAAGTTAATAATGGAGAAGGATAGGTCTGGGCCTCGATTTGAGATTCATAATTGGAGAAAGGCTAATTTTGAGGAAATGAGAAGGAATCTAGAATGTGTGTATTGGGATAAATTGTTTTCAGGCAAGGATGTGCGAGGTAAGTGAGGACCTTCAAAGGTGAGAATATAGAGGTCGTTTTTTCCTGACGGGATCAAAGGCAAGGTTAATGGGCATAGAGAACCTTGGCTTTCAAGGGATATTAGGGATCTGGTTTGGAAGAAGAGAAGTGTATAGCAGGTATAGACAACAAGAAGCAAACGAGGTTCTTGAGTATAGAAATTGCAAGACAAATCTCGAAAGAAATCATGAAGGCCAAAAAATAAGACATGAAGTTGATTTGAGAAACAATTGGAAGAAAATCCTAAGGATTTCTGCAGGTATATTAAAAGTAAAAGGATAGTAAGGGGCACATTTGATCCCCTTGAAGATCAGAGTGGTTGGCTTTATATGGAGCCAAAAGAGATGGGGGAGATCTTAAATGATTTTTTTTTCGTCACTATTCACCCAGGAAACTGTCACTGTCACGGGAAGTAAGAAAAACAAGCAGTGAGGTCAAGGAACCTATACAGATAAAAGAGGAGAAAGTGCTTGCTGTCTTAAACCAAATAAAGGTTGATAAATCCCTAGGCCTTGACAAGATATTCCTTTGGACATTAAGGGAGGCAAGTGTAGAAATTGCAGGGGCTCTGGCAGAAATATTTAAAATGTGCTCAGCCACTGGGGTTGTGGGAGGGATTTCAGGGTAGCTCACATTGTTCTGTTGTTTAAAAAAGGCTCCAAAGTAACCATGGAATTTATAGGTCGGTGAACCTGATGTCAGTAAAAGGTGTTCTAAGAGATCAGGTATACAGTTATTTGGATAGCCATAAGCTGATTAGGGTTAGTCAACATGGCTTTGTGCGTAGTAGGTCTTGTTGATCCAATCTTATGGAGCTTTTCGAGTAAATTACCAGGAACGTTGATGAAGGAAATGTTGTGGATGTTGTCTACATGGACTTGAGTAAGGCCTTTGACAAGATCCCACGTGGGAGGTTAGTCAGAAGGTTCATGTGCTAAGTATTCATGGTAAAGTAGTGAACTGGATTCGACAATGGCTGGACGGGGAAGCCTGAGAGTAGTGGTGGATGATTGCTTCTCAGAATGGAGGCCTGTGACTAGTGGTGTGCCTCAGGGATCCGTGCTTGGACTAGTATTGTTTGTCATCCATAAAATGTAGTAAATTGGATCAGAAAGTTTGCAGATTACACGAAGATCAGAGGCGTTGTGGACAGTGAAGAAGATTTTCAAAGCTTGCAGATGAATCTGGACCATCTGGAAGAATGAGCTGAAAAATAGCAGATGGAATTTAATGCAGACAAGTGTGAGGTGTTGCATTTTGGAAGGACAAACCAAGAAAGGACATACATGGTGAATAGTAGGGCACTGAGAAGTGCGGTAGAACACAGGGACCTGGGAATACAGGTACATAATTCTCTGAAAGTGGCATCACAGTTTGATAGGGTTGTAAAGAGAGCTTTTAGCATATTGGCATAAATCAAAATATAGAGTTTAGGAGTTGGGATGTTATGATAAAGTATAAGTCATTAGTGAGGGCAAATTTGGAGTATTGTGTGCAGTTTTGGTCACATAATTATAGGAAAGATATCAATAAGATAGAAAGAGTGCAAAGAATATTTAATAGGATGCTGCCTGGACTTCAGCAACTGAGATACAAGGAAAGGCTAAACAGGTTAGGACTTTATTCCCTGGAGCATGGAAGAATGAGGGGAGATTTGATAGAGGTATTTAGAATTATGAGGGGGTAGACAGAGTAAATGTAGATAGGCTTTTTCCACTGAGGTTAGGTGAGATACAAACTAGAGAACATGGGTTAAGGGTGAAAGGGGAACAGTTTAGGGGGAACATCTTCACACAGAAAGTGCTGGGAGTGTGGAATGAACTGCCAGTTGAGGTGGTGAATGCGGGCTCATTTTAATATTAAGAAGAATTTGGACACGTTAATCATCCCTCATTGACTTATTCTGTGTGTGGAATCATAACTCCAAAGGAAATGGGCCAATGACAATTTTTCTCAAGCAAAATATTTCAGTAACAATTGGGTTTAGGGCAGTGGTTCTCAACCTTCCCTTCCCACTCACATAAGGGAAGAAGAAATCACCTTAAGAAATCACTTACTAGTCGCAGAGCACTTACGGCATAGGATTGACAAAGTTGTATGTGAATGGAAAGAAAAAGATTGAGAATTATCCTCCCTATTGATAACTGTCAGCCGGTCAGAAATGTTTTCTCTATTGTAATCTATATCATATTGCTCTACATACACTCACAATATTTTTTCATTTTATCGAATGATTACTGACACTATCCATAATTAAACAGTATCTATTCATTAATGGATATGACAAGGCATTTTTTTTAGTTCTTATTGCTAGCTTAAAATTGCTTTAAAAATGTGTAGGAGAATTTGTGAAAATTCTGATTTCCATCGGTCATTCATAACCCAGGTAAACCTTGCATGCTCAATGGAACCTGCTCCTAGAAAATAATTAATTACATCGGAATCAAATCCTACTTTTACCACATACAATTCTCTTCTTCCTCTTACCTTGAAAACACCACAAACCACAAGACTTAAACCTTTATTTGAGGACCTCAATTCATGCGAGGCCCCGTCTCTCCATTCTCGAATACCGTATATTTCGGTGTATAAGTCGTGTCGTGAAACCCAAAAGAATCTTTTCAGAAAATGGGGTTGACTTATACACCGGATCTACTTTTGAGCCCTTAAATTCAGCTCAAAATCCAATCTGCACTCATTGGCGTACAAATTGACCCTTGAAAAACCAATTCGGCTTATAAATCAACCTTTGAAAAACAAAAAAAAACCTGACGACTGCGACAGATTTTCATCGAGATTTTTATTGTAAACAACAACCCATTTAGAACCCTTCAAAATCACTCTCATTATCATGGTTTGAAGCAAAGATGGCGGCCAGCACATCCATCCTCTCATTGTCTAAACAGTCATCAAATGTTTCCGATATTTGCCAATCAAAAGTGATGTTTCTTCTCATTCCGTAATAATGAACGAGTGAAAACGTACAATTTGATGACCAAGAACTTTTGGTAGTTTTTGTGCAATTTTTGTTTTTTTTTGGCATAATACCAGATTTTTCCTCTTCATGAAATGATCGCACCAACCGACTGTCGCCTCAAAATTATCATTGAGGTCTGGGTGTGAAATTAGAGTAAAACCCTTAGCATCCAGTACTTGTGGGGATTGGTTGATGCTGGTTAAGCAAATTTTCCAGTTGCTTGAGATTGCATGTCTGACAAATCACTGGGGAGCACCAATTTTAAACTTACATATTTTTTAGCTATTTATTTTCTGCGATTTTCTTGTTGGTTACTTCCAGATAACGGGGGATTTTACTGTATAATGAATGATTTGTCATCAATTTTCATTTTATCTCTGCAGCCATTCCAGCTCCTCAGTCAACCTGGATTTTCACCCTTTCCCACATTAGGAATCTGTCTCCCTGGAGTGTCTGAGGAGACTCATTAGGAGTAATTTCTTTGGGAAGTTGTGAACTTTGACATGATAAAAAATAACTATAACTGGTCATCACTTAATTGGTTCCATTTCATACAACGGTTAAATTGAATTAAACATATATTTCATGCCTATGGAAGCCTCCAGATCAGATGGACAAGTGCAATGCTATGATTGCAATTAATCAAATACATCTTTTTTAAGCATTGTCATCAGGATTTTATGATTATTGATGATTTTTATAAAACAATTCTTGTACATAGAACATAGGAAGTAGGAACAGGAGTAGGCCAAAAATGGCCCATCGAGCCTGCTCCACCATCGAGCCTGCTCCGCCATTCAGCCACAGAATTTTTAAAATGGTTTCAAGTTCTTGTGCAGATTAATTCAAGGTCGTGAAACCGTGGAGGTCTGAGCCCAAGATGGCAGCGCCTGTGTTTGATGGCACTCATGAAGGGTTGCAGATACCGGGGAGCAGTGGACCAGAAATGCGAAGAGCACCCAACATCGAGAAGGAGAAGCATGGGAGATGATCCGACAGGGGAGGTGACCACAGCAGCGAACCAACGAGGGGCTTAGTGGCTGAGGGGCCCACACAGGCTGCGGGCAACGAGGTCGGGGGACCCGCAAGGGCTGCAGGCTGCTGAAGACTGGCTCATCGGGACCAGGTAATGTATGAGAGCCGAGATTCGAGAGGGCGCTGAGGGCAAGGAGGGCTCCCAAAGGGCCTGGGGCAATCTAGGGTTCCTGATTGTGTCGGAGGTTTGGAGCTGGAGCTCAGGTTACTGACGGATTGAACAGGAGTCTGTGGAGCTCGAGAGTACTGAAGAAACTCTCACTTGCTTCTCGTTCTCTCTTACTGAAAGGATGCTGGGCGGCACGTGGCAACTCTTGGTCTGCCTTACAGCCAGCAGAAGGAAATTTCATGTAATATTACATGTTCTGTCCTATTATATGACAATAAAGGAGTTTTTAATCTTGAATCTTAAAGAAATCTTGAATTTTTACTACAGAAGTTTAGTGGGAAAATACTGGATGTTACCCCTAATAACAGTCAGCATGTGGCAGCAAATATACCTTAGTTTTCTGATGTGAACATTAATTTTAACCAAGACCACTGAACTGTTTATTCAGACAAAATATCAAGACAGAACATTACGGATTCAATGTGTTGCCTTTCTTTTGATCCATTTTGTTTTAATTTGTTTACTTTCAGGGTGCACGTCATTGGCATTGCCAGTATTAATTGCCTCTCCTGAGTTTCCCTGGAACATTCAGGGTCAATTCCTTGGTGGTTTTTGTGTCACATATGTGCCAATCAGGGTAAGGATGTCAGCTTTCCACTCCCAAAGGATGTTTTCACAACAGTCCAGTACTTTCATGTTTACCATTACCAAGATTTGCATTTTTTTAAAGAAAAAAAAATCACATTTCCTAACTGATGTGATGTGAATCCGAATCATGAGCGTGTCACGAAATGCGTGTTTCACTGTAGAATTACAGTGCAAATATTGCAAGGCAAGTGCAAAATAAGAGGAAGTCTGTGGTTCATTGTCCACTAGGAAATCTGATGGCAGAGTGAACTTGTGCTGCTGGCTGTTTGTCCTTGGGGCTCTCTACCTCCTTCCCGATGGTAGCAGTGTAAAGAGGGTTATAGCCTGGGTGGTGAGAGTCCTTGAGGATCGAGGCTGCTTTCTTAAGACACCACCTCTTGTCTTTGATGGAGTGGAGACTGATGCCCGTGATGGCGCTGGCCGAGTTCACAACTCTGTCCTGTGCAGTGGCACCTCCGTACCAGAGAGTTCTGCAACCAATCTTCACAGTACCACTTGCAGAAATTTGAAAGTCTTTAGTGACATACCAAATCTGCTCAAACCCCTCAAGAAGTATAGTCACTGGCAAGCCTTCTTCGTTATTGCATCAACATGGAGCCCCCAGGACAGTTCCTCAGAGATGTCGACACCCAGGAACTTGGAGCTCTTAACCCCTTCCACTGCTGATCCCACGATGAGGACTGGTTCGAGTTCTCCTGATTTCCCCTTTCTGAAGTCCACAATCTTTGGTTTTGCTAATGTTGAGTGCAAGGCTGTTGTTGGGTACCACTCAACCAACTGATCTATGTCCCTCCTGTATGCTACCTCATTCAGCCAATGACCAAGATGTCGTTGGCATATTTGTGGATGGCATTTGAATTGTGCTTAGTCACATAATCATGGGTGTATAGCAAGTAGAGCAATGGGCTAAGCTCTGTGTTGATGAAGCTCATGTTTCTGGATTAATAACCCAGAAATCTGGCTGCTAGACTAGTACCTATAAGACCATAAAGCATAGGAGCAGAAATAGGCCATTCAACCCATTTGAGTCTGCTTCGCCATTCAATCATGAGCTGATCCATTTTCCCACTCAGGTTCACTGCCCATCCTTCTCTTTGATGCCCTGGCTAATCAAGAACCTATCAATCTCTGTCTTAAATACTTGCAATGACCTGGCCGCCACCACCACCTGTGGCAACAAATTTCACCGAGTTACCACTCTCTGGTAAGGAAATTCCTCTTCATTTCTGTTCTAATACCTCAACCATGACACCACTGTGCCTCACCAAAACTTACTTAATTTGGATGCAGAACCGCTGAGGAAGTGCGTCTCAGATGCAATCAGTGGAACCTCTGCCACGTATGTGTCCTTTTTGCAATCTTGCTTTCATTGTCTACAAATGAATAGACAGGATTTCATTTCTGACCTTTCCATCCATAGGGAATAGATGTTATTCTTCTGCGAAATTCTGTGATTAGGCCGCATGTGGAGTCAGTTCTGGGTAAACCTTAGCAAGGAGATTTGCCGAAGTAAAAGATAAATATTAGATGTTTAATATTGCCCATATTGATTTTTCTGTAATATCAGATTGAGAAAATGTAACTGAAGCTTTCAAGGTATTAAGGGGGAATCTTATAAAATGGATGGAGTGAAACAATTCTGTTGATTGGAAAGCTTAGAAGGATGGAAAAAAAACATTTTTTTTCAGAGGTGAAGCTGAAATACTTGACAAACGTTTGAATGACTTCTACAAATGACTCTTAATGGTGAATAAATTAAATTCTAGTTGATTTTTTAAAAATTTACTTTTTTGTGTACTGGTCCTAAATTCCATGAAGTTATGAAATGGGTTGGGAAAATATAAAAGAGATACAGCATTAGCCATTTGATCTCTCAGGTGCTTGCTGGCTTTTTATGTGCCATCCTATTGGTGTCCTTTCACACTCCCATCCTTAATGCAGTGTATTATTTGTTAATTTCTTCCCCCACCCTGAAAGGGGTTGCAAAATGGCAGATGGAATTTAACGTGGACAAGAGTGAGGTGTTGAATTTTAAGATGATGAACTGACACAGTAAATGGCAGGGCGCGACAGCAGAACAGAGGGAGCTGGGAACGCACAAACCTAATTTCTTGGAAGTAGTATCACAGCTGGATAGAGTCATAAAGAGTTCCGTTGGCACATTGGCTTTTATAAATCAAATATTGAGTGCAGGGGTTGGGATGTTATGTTGATGTCTAAGAAATTAATGAGGTCAAATTTGGGTTATTGTGTGTAGTTTAGGTCACCTACCTACCTAAAGATATCAATAAGATTGAAAAGGGGCAGAGAAAATTTACAAGGAAGTTGCCAGAACTTGAGGAGCTGAGTTATAGGGAAAGGTTGAATAGGTTCAGACTTTATTTCCTGGAGAATCAGTGAATGAGAGGAGATTTGATATGCAAAATTCTGAGGGTTATAGTTCATCCAAGCAGATAATTTTCCAATGAGGTTGGATGAGACAAGAACAAGAGGACATGATTTAAGAATGAAAGGGAACATTAGGGGAAACTTCTTCACTCAGAGACTAGTGGGAGTGTAAAATGAGCTGCAGCAGAATTTGTGAATGTGGATCTGATTTTAAAAAAATTAAAATAAATTTGGCTGGGAGGTTAGTGGAGGGTTAGAGTCCCAATGCAGGTCCATGAGGTAAGTGAGGAAAATAGTTTGGCATCGACTAGATGGGTCAAAGTGCCTGATTCTGTGCTGTAGATGTTCACACCACATTCATGTTCATGTGAGGCAACCACTCGAAGAAGGTCAACCATTGCTCAACAGAAGTATCGGATGTGGGACCTCATTGGATAGTTCCCAACATCCAAGGTGATGACAGAGGATTGCAGAGATATACAGCCTGTCTGTTCTTGTTTAGTGACCAAAGGATGAGCAAATCATCAGACACATTTGAAGAACAAGCACAATGGACAAAACTTTGACAAAGAATGGAATTTACTATGAAATATTTTCCTGTTTTCTGGTCATATTTGAAGCTTACATGCCTCATTAACAAGGGGAAAGGTTAATGAAATGATATTAATTTAAATCCTATGGGTGTGTGGGCACATTTTGGCAGCCGTTTGCAATTCCTTTGCTCATGAGTTATGGCATCAGATACATGTGGCAGTTTTAAATGTCTCCCACACATATACCAAATGGTTGTTAAGAGATCCAGTGCACATTCTCCTCTCTCTTGCCTGTTGAAATATGGGTGGGATAAAAGTGAATAAGGAATTGTTGCAGCCTTACCCTACAGTCAGGGAATGTATTCTTTTCTAAAGATCTGACCTGCCCAGCTGTGTTATAGGATTCTGTTCATTCCTCAACATCTTTGAAATGTTAGACCATTATACCCTGGGACCATTGACACAGGAAGTCTTTAGACACAGAAGAAAAACAGCCAAAGATTTTTTTTAAAAATGAGTAAATTCCTGAAAAACTTTACTAGCAGAAATACTTAAAGGATTTGCTCCTATATTAAAAAATACTGTATTCCATAAAAGAAACATTCAGTGTTTTTTTCTTCCTAGTTAGTAACATTGAAAACATCAGTATAAACAAGAGCACGACAAACTAAAGAAAGTTTCCAGATAATAAATTATATGTCATTGATTTATCCATATTATTATATAATTTTAGCATGAAATTTTTTTGTGAAAAATTCTAAATCTAAATCTGTAGGATTAGTTATGTTTGCAAGATTGAATGTACTTCATATCACCATTACAGTACAGAAAGAGGCCAATTTGACTCTTCTAGTCCATGCCAAACACCTTCTCCCACCTAGTCCCATTGACCTGCACCCAACTCTCAACACCTCTCTTGTATATATGCGTATCCAACTTTTACTTAAATATTAAAATCAAACCTGCATCTACCACTTTGGCTGGAAGCTCATTCCATACTCCCACCACCCTCTAAGTGAAAAAATTCACCCTCATGGTTCCCCTAAATTTTCCCCCTTCAATCTCAATCCATGTTCTCTTGTTTGAATCTCCCTTGCTGTCAATGGAAAAAAAACCTGTCCACATTGACTCTATCTGTCCCCTTCAAAATTTTAAATACCTCTATCAAATCACCCCTCAATCTTCTATGCTCCAGAGAATAAAGTCCCAGCCTGCTCAACATTTCCCTGCAACTCAAACCCTGAAACCCAGGCAACATTCTTGTAAATCTCCTCTGTGCACTCTCTCTATTCCGTTTATATCCTTCCTATGATTTGGCAACCAAAAATGCACACCACATTCCAAATTTGGCTTCACCATGACTTCCAACTTCTGTACTCAGTGCTCTGATTTATGAAGGCCAACATGCCCAATGCTTTCTTCACCACCTTATCTACATGTGACTCAACTTTCAGGGAATTATATACCAGAATTCCTAAATCCCTTTGTTCACCAAGGTCTAGATAAGCATACCATCAAAAACCACTGAAATGAAGAGGGTATAAAAATTGAAACTTTGTTTTACTGATATCTGGGGAAACTGAGAGTGCATCCTACGTTATCTCTGTAAAACGTCAAACAAAAGGGGACAAATTTCAAAGACGAACTTGCTTTCAGAGACACAGGATCTCAAGGGAAGATCAAGAAAAAGTTCAAATAGTGAGACAGTCACTATATTAATATCCCTACCACCATTCAAATTACTCCTTATGTTACTGAAAGACCAGTGTCTTCTTTGTTCACTTTTCAAATGGTCCAGGATTCCTGTCTTATCGTTTCCAAAGTGAAAACAGCATTTTGAAAGCTCTGGTGTTTAGTTGTGTTTCAAAATAAAATTTTAATTATGAAATAGCTCCCATAAAGGAGGATTTTTATTTTATTCCTGTAAGAATTAGATTTTGCACTCAATTAATGCCCAGTGTGTAAAACCATTCCGATAGGCCAGACATATTAGTTACATCAGATCTTCCCAATGACTCAATCATTGCATTAAAATCTAGAGTACACATTTTTCATGAAAAGTAACAGATGTTCTTGGCTTATCTTCAGCCATCGGAAGAAAACTATGAAATATTACATGCAACATGCAGCTTTCTTCAATTAACATCACTTACACTAAGACTGGAGTATCAAATAGAGGCAGAACAAAGAACCAAAAAAACTGAGCACTTTGTGAGAAATTATTGCCTTCTCCAACTTGAATCCAATAATGTTGTCACTCCTCATTATAGCTTTTGTTATTCATGTGTTTTACATGTAAAAACACAGTGACTTTGGTGTAAATTACATGCGGGTTGGATTTTAATAGCGACTCCAGCTTCACAGGAATATTTTTTTCAAGTGTAAGACTTTATTTTGCCTATATCTGTGGCTCATCTCTAAAGACTGCTGAAGGTAACTAAATGATCCTGGTTCCATGCAAACTAATGATCGATAAAGGACATCTAACAGATATTACAAACATACAAACTCTAGGATCTAGTTGGAAGTTTAGAACTGAACCGAAAGAGCATAAGAAAGAGGAGCAGGAGTTGGCCATCCGGCCCATCGAGCCTGGTCTGCCATTCAATGAGATCATGGCTGATCTGATCATTGACTCAACTCCACCCACCTGCCTTTTCCCCATATCCATTGATTCCTTTTTTTATGTAAAAATCTAACTGAATCTTAAATATGTTTAATGAAGTCGCCTCAACTGATTCCCTGGCAAAGAATTCTACAGATTCACTACTCACTGTGAAAAACAGTTTTTCCTCATCTTTGTCTTAAATCTACTCCCCTGAATCTTGAGGCTATGTCCTTTAGTTCTGATCTCACCTACCAGTGAAAACAATTTTCCTGCCTCTATCTTATCTATTCCTTTTATAATTTTATATGTTTCTATAAGATCTCTCCTCATTCTTCTGAATTCGAGTGAGTATAATCCCAGGCAATTTAGTCTCTCCTCATAGGTCAACCCCCTCATCTCCGGGATCAACCTGGTGAACCTCCTCTGGACTGCCTCCAAGGCCAGTCTATCCTTCCTCAAGTATGGAGGCCAGAACAGTACCTTGTACAGTTGCACCGTGACCTCCCTGCTCTTGAATTCAGTTCCTCTAGCGATGAAGGCCAACATTCCATTTGCCTTCTTAATAACCTGTTGTACCTGCAACCCAACTTTTTGCAATTTATGCACAAGCCCTCCCAAGTCCCTCTGCACAACAGCATGCTGCAGTTTTTCATTATTTAAATAATAATTTGCTCTTCTATTTTTCCTACCAAAGTGAATTTAGCATTGGCTGTCCAGTGTTAATTTGGGATAACGTGCCCAGCTCTGTTATAAAACTAGTCGCCATCATATACCAAATTTATGGATATCACAAGAAACACAAATAGACTGGACATTGTAAGGCTACTTACACAAGGAATTAAAGTATCGTTGCAAGGGAGCCTTGCATCGATTTGAGCTTGCAAATTCAATTACCTCACATTTTTCACCATACAAAAGACATGGGGTAAACCATCAGCTCTCATGTCTGAAACATCAGTTTCTTGAATGAGCAAATAACCACAGACACTGCCTTACTTCGACGTTTTCTTGCATTATTTTTATTTATTTTTAAGGTATTTTATCTAAATGTTTGCATCGTGACGCTGCCACAAAACAACAAATTTCATGACAATAAATTCTGATTCTGTTCCTGATTCAGGAATCTGAGTTTTGTGCTTGATATTAGTTTTGTTTTTAAAATTTAGACAATCAGCCAGTAACAGGCCATGAGCTCGTGCTGCCCAATAACACCCAATTGACCTACAACCCCCAGTACATTTCGAATGCATAAATTTATCAGAATTATAAAAGATTCTACGCTTGTAGAAGATGTCATCCCAGATAGCCATTGAAATGCACAATTCTTTCTTTTACCTATTCTCCACAAAATGTACTAAGCCAATAGCTTTGCTTTCTTGTTTCTGGGATACAAGTGTTGCTGAAAGGGTGAATGTTTATTGCCCATACTTAATGTTTTCAAGTAAGTGCGGAGATCCCGCTTCATAAACCATTTTGGAGCCTCTAACGTTGGTGGAGAGAGATAGAGTTTGGATTCATTGATGATTAAGGAGTGGCGATGTGTTTCCATGTCAGGATGGTATGTGACTTTGTAGAGAACTCCAAAGAGAGAATATTCCTTGTTCCTGCTGTCTCCCTACTTCTTGGTGATGAAAGTTTGGGTTAGGAGGTAAAATCAGAATAATCTAGGCAAGTAACTGTAGGGCATTTGTAGATTGTAAACAGTGTTCTAATTATGGAGATGTTGAATACTTAGAATAGTAGATGCATTCCAAAATATGCAGTCTATTTTATCTTGATTGTTGTAGGGAGTTTGTACGTTCTCTGTAAAGAATTTGTACATTCTCTCCATGTCCGCATGGGTTCTCCTGGGGGTCCTGCTTTCCTTTCACCATTCAAAATGTACTGGCGTGTAGGTTAATTGGGTGTAAATTTGGCAGCACAGACTCATGGACCAACATAGCCCTATTACCGTGCTGCGTGTCCAAATAAAAAAATGTATAAATTTGTTAGGGCTTCATTTGCTCAGGGAAGCAATGATTATCCCATCACACTCCTCAATTCCATGGATCAAAAATGTTTAGAGGGGATATAGGTTCAATTCAGGCTAATGGGCCTAGTTTGGATGGCCAGAAGGACCTGTTCCCATGCTGTTGAACTTTCTGCCTCTATGACTCCATTGTGCTTATGTAGAATGAAAGGCTGTTGAAATTCAGGACTGAATCAGACAGCAGGTTAACAAACATTTGATCTGCCCTTGAAGTTCAGAGTATTTATGTGGCTAGACTGGTTTAGCTTTGTTCATGCTAACCCTCAAATTATTGAAGGTTCAGAACTTAGTGATAGCAAATCAATTGCATGTCAAGGGCAGATAGTTAGACTTTCTTGTATGTGCTCATTGTCTATGTCTTATACAGCATGAATGTTATTCAACAACTACCACTCTTGCCTATAAATTGTCTGAATGACGCACTGAGCCATTACTGCTTCATTTTTCTGGGTAGTTGTGTACAGGTTATGGAGGTGGCAATGCACAGTTCAGAACTAGGATCCAGAGAGTTATAAATTCAGCCAGCACCATTATGAGCATTAGGCTCCCCTTCATTAATGATATCTTTAAGACGAGGTGCCTCAAGAAAGCAGCCATCTATCATCAAGGACCCTCACCACCCAGATCATGCACTTTTTTCATTGCTACCATCAGGAAGATGTTACAAGGGACCTGAAGACACACACTCAATGTTACAAAAACAGCTTCTTCTCCTCTGCCATGAGATTTCTAAATGGACAATGAACACTACCTTGCCTTTTCTCTTTTTTGACACTAATTACTTATTTTGTTTTAATTTATGTAATTCTAATTTTATTGTAGTTTTGCACTTCGTTCTGCATCATACTGCTACTGCCAAACCAAAATATGCATGGCACATGTTCACGACAAAAAAAAAAACTAAAACTGATTCTGATTACCTGACGTCATGATGGACAGTTGTTGATGAAAGTGTTGAACAAGGAGGTTGTCAGAAGGAACTTGTGCACCTCCTGCAGATTCCCCACCAAGTCCTACACCATGCTGAGCTTTTGTTCTGGAATTAGACGGATTCAGTGGTAAGTTTTGTCGATGGGATAAGCTTTGTATTTACAATGCAAATACACTTGACTATCGGCATGGCCGACGGAGACAAGTTTCTGTCAGAAGTGCCTGATGGAACTCTGAATTAAAAGAAAAAGTTTTGTTTCACCGGAAACAGTTTCTCTCTCCACATTATCTATTTGTATTTTGTGTGGTAGGATTAATTGGATTATGTAGATTAGTATTCAGGTTAAACAAAATGAATAAAATCAGTACCACAATTTCAGTAATGTGTTCCTGACAGCAAGAAGTACACCTACGCAAATTAGCATTAAAAATGTATAGATATGTTAGAAATTGTAAAGTCTGAGCATATTGATCCTCTTTCTCTATATTTCATGACAAGCCATAAGAACATACTATCTGTGAATGAGGAGATTAAAGACCAGGTGAGAGATGAAATATAGTAGATTAGATGCAGTGAAACTGACCACATAACTGAAAACTGCTTAAAAAATACTGATTTTTGTTTACAAACAATACCGTAATGTCATTGCTTCATGGCCGAGCCTATTTTTTCCTTTTCGGTTCAGATAGTTAAGAGCTGCAGAGCTCAGTCTGAACAAAATGTTAAAACTTCAACTTAATGCTCACAGAATTTCTCAGAAGCAAAATGCGACCCCGGACAGAAGTCAGAAGGTCTTGAAATGTGACTGAACAGCATGACAGTTATTTCTACATCCTCACAGTTCTTGAAAGGGACTATGAACAGTATCATTCCCAGAAGCTGTGTTGGGAGATTTTTCAGAAAACTTTGATGGAATTTTCTTACACAATTTGTTTGTGAAATCATCAATTCAGTTGGTGATGTATCTTTACCTTTACTACATAAAAGCACAGTTGGACCTGTAGAATTTCTCCAGCATTTGTGTGTTTTTTTTTCACTTAACTACGGTGTCAACAGAATCCTGTGTTTTATCTCCTAAACTTTGGAGCTGGTCATTCATGGAAGCCACTCTGAGGCTCCTGATATTTGCAGCCATATGGACGCTGTGCACGATGAGGTACATTGTGTGAGAGAGTGATAGAGTGAGGTCAGGTGGTGAGGGAGATACAGAAAGGAAAGGGAAGTGTGCTCCAGAGATTCACTGTCCAATGTCTGGTGGTCACCACTGGATCCACATTTTTGTTCTTATTTATTGAGGGAGGGGGTAGATTAGATGTCGGTTTTAGTTTTCTTTTTTTTTCCATTTTATTTTTATTTGGCTTAACTCACCAAATGGGTTTAACATGGTTTCACAGATCAATTCAAATTATTGTTTCTTATGTTCATTAAGGAATTCTCCTCTTAATTTCATCTTTGTGTGTGTGTGTGCTTACATGTATACAAATGATTTGTTACGTGCTTTCTTTTCTAAAACTCTGTAAGATTATATGTTAAACTCAATAATATATTTTAAAAAGAAAAGGGAAAGAAGAAGATGAAGAAGACGAATGACATGGCAGCGCAAGGGGAAGTTGAGTGGGTGGAAGTGTGGAGGATGCAGGAGGTGAGGGTATATTAACCATGTGCGTGTGCATATGTGAGAGAAAGAGAGGGTGATATATATGAGAGGGAGATATATTTATATATTATGAGTAACCGAAATTGGATTCTCAGTTACCTGAAATATTTTTACAATCTCAGATAAATGAGGATATCTGAAACAAATCAGAAATCCTCATTTATCCAAACTTTTTCAGAGCCGAACTGACCAGGGATCTCAAGCTCCCAGGCAGGAGTGACACCCTTAGGCTCTTGTGATCGGCGGTGGCAGGAATTTTAAAAAATGATTTTAAACATTATTTTAATGCTTAAAAAGCCTTCCCTTGTTGTTTGTTGTTGTTTAAATAGAGTTGCAAGTGCTTTGCAGTTCCTACTCGGCTGTTGTTTTACAAAATGACCAGTTCTCCAAAAATCTGTTCATTCGAAATGTGAACAGTCCCGACCATTTCTGATAATCGGAGTTGTACTGTATATTGTTACAAACTAACAACCCTTTTAACTATTTTTGGGACTAAAGGGATTTTATTTGCACTAACACCGGAACAGCAATATAAAATTCACCAGACAATGATAAATTTAAAATAATAGTTTTGTTAATTACACTATGAACAGCATTACATTTCTTACTTATCTCTAAACTTACTTAACTCTAAACGTAACCCCCACTGTGTGTAAATGTATGTGTGTGTAATTAAAGTCCCACTCTGAAAAGTCAATCTTTAAATGTTCCTCATCATTTTACTCTTGCTTGAAGGTCTTAAATTCTCAGTTCATAAATAATTATAAAGCACTTTTAAACATTATTTCTTCAGGTCTCTTTACTCATAATATGGCTATTTTCTTCCATGCTTAATTCACAAACCAGACAATGGTTAAATGAAGTGGCCATACATAAAAATAGACCCAGTAGAAGTCTGTCCTCTTTTCTAAAGAGACAGCAAAATGGTCTACCTTATTTCAAAAGGCACCAATTCGGTGTTTCCCTTTTCCCAGGAGTTACACACATCAACAGCATCAATTCTGGTTACTGTAAATCAACCCTATCTTTCACAAGGTTTCAACCCCTGTGTCACAGGGGTTTTGACTTCTGTACTCTCCAAACTGAACTCTTCCAAACCTGAACTCAAAATGTCAGAATTTGGTAATATCGTTCTCCAAGTCATGTGACAGTTGCATGATTGATGAGGTCAACATGAATTATATGAAACCACATGACCATCAATTTTATTTCTACCAAAATTCTGTTCCTTTTTCAAAACCATTTCATATCCATAACAACCTCTGACCTCATCGCTGTTCAAGAAGCTTCAGTGGCCTTGATTAAAAACAGATGGCTTCCTTCAAATATTCTTGAATAATTAAGACCCACTTGAAATCCATTAGCTATGTCTGTCCAATATGCTGCAACTGTGAGAATGAACACTCTTAGAGTACAATGGTGTATCTGCAAATGTGCTGTGACCTGTGTGTTTAAAATGCTAATATGTTACCTTGTCCCCTGTAACCACCCACACTAACTTACTAAGAATACAGATACAATAATATTAACTCTACAATTTAGTTTACTAAGATATTTTTACAAAAGATATATAGTTCAACATGAAATTAAAGGTTAACACAAATCGAGAGAGAGCGAGAGAAGCAAGAGTGTGAGACAGAGAGAGTGGAAAAGTATGGGAGAAAAAGTGTGTGAGAGAAAGAGAGAGGGGTAGTGCGCATTTGGTCAGCTTGTACCCTTTTCCATTGGATCATGTCTGTGTGGTAACCCCAGAGAGCAAAGTCTGAGACATGGTTAAAAACTGTCAGAACTTGGCAACATCGAATCCTCAGTGTGTGGTCTCACTAATACCTTGCACAGCTGAATCATGAAATCCCAACTTATGTACACTATACCCCACCTTATGAAAGGTAGCATGCCAAATGCATTCTTCTCCAACTTTTTTCATCCTGAGTTGCCACTTTCAACGAACTATGCCACTATACCCTTCGGTCTCTCTGTTTTACAATATTCTTCAGAACACTACCATTCACAGTGCAAGTTCTGCCCTGATTGAATTACCAAAATGCACCACCTCACACTTGTCAGGGTTAAATAAATTCCATTTGTCTCTTATTGGCCCATCTTTACAACTGACCTTGTTCTTGTTGCACTGTTCATTACACTTAGTCCTAGTTACAACCGTAATGGGGACAGAAGGATTGGTTGTAACTCGGGTTGGTTGTAAGTTTGGGAATGGGCCCTTGGGCTGCTACGGGGAATGGGGCCCGAGAGCTGCCATGCAGAATGGCGCCCTCAGGCTGCCGGGGGGACCGGGGACCTCGGGCTGCCATGGGGATCACTGTATACAGTACTTTTAATACAAAATATGTACTTTTACAGTAGTTTTAATAAAGATTTTTAAATAAATTTTGTTCGTATGTGCGGGCGAATGTAACCATGTAGGTCGGAAATTGAGGACTAGCTGTACAGCCTTTGTCACCATTTTCAGTGAAATCCAGATGATGACAAACAGCAGTGGATCCAATAACATTCTCTGCGGCACACCATTGGACAGAGGCCTCCAATTATAAAGCACCCTTCCACAATTACTCTCTGCCTCCTTCCATGAATCGAACAGGCCAGCTCACCTTGGACCCCATGTGATGTAACCTTCCAGATCAACTAGCCAGTCAGGGCATTATCCATGGAACCACATCTCAAATAAAGGCATCTCAATATCCAATCACAGCCTGTGGCCATTTGCGAAGTTCAAGACCCTAAATTGGGCAGCAGTGATCTGTATCCCTCTGTACACCTTGACATGTGCACTCACTATAGCAGGCATTTCTAAAACACCAGGGGATGTCTCACAAATGAAGTCTGCACCAAATCCTCCTAATTCATGAGGAAGAAAAACAAACCAGTGTCCTCTTTCAGGCCAACGTCACCAGCATTGAAGCAGACTATTTTGGTTACACAGCTGTCGTACTCATAATCTTATAACAGCAAAGAATTATCCAGCGGACAGAAGAAACATCAAAACATCCTTAAAATCTGAAATATTCTGTCAGGATCTGGGAATCCTAGTCCAATTTTTTTTTTTCCAAAATGGAGAAGCATCATTTAAGATAGACTTAAGTCTATTCATTTGGAATGCACAAAAGTCCAGCTTAAACAGTAGGAGTGCACCAACTCCCAAATTGCCGATCCCACCAAGTAGCTCCCAACCCATCTGTGACAGAGCTGTGGATCCCATGTTGGTGCTTCATCAGGCCACCTCAGAAATGGAGTGGAAGAAAATGATCAGTGTTGAGGAATTGCCGGAAGGAAAGTCAATGTCACAGACAAGCTTGATGTCAGATGTATCAAATGGAGACTTGGGACTAGAAGTAGGCAGCTCCTCTCATACGTTATTTTGCAAAGTGAGCAGAAATCAGCAGGGAAGCTTACCTTGCACAAGGCCACATGGTGTCCCAATGTGTCTCCCCATAGACAATGAGTTCTTTGATGTGACTGAACAGTTGTGTCTCAAGACGGCTCGGCATATCACAACATGTAGGCACAAACATTTGTACCTTCCTATACAGCACCTTCGAATTGCTGTCAAAATCACGGCTGCTCTCAACATTTTTGTGTGAAGCTCTTTTTCTTCAGGACTCCGTTCAAGACATTGGAATGTTCTTACAGTCAATGATGCACAATACCAGAGTTCAGCTGTCTTGGAAGACTATTGCCTAATCTTAAAAAAGCCCATCAGAATTTGACGCTACTCTTTTTGGATAGATTTGGTTATTTATTTAGAATGGATTACAGGAATGAAATTTTCACAAAACACAATGCTATTTTTATGAGGTAATATTGAAAGGATAAAACCAAAATTGAAAATTTCTATATATCAAAAAGAATTTTAAACATTTGCCTTAGCAGTAGCAAGAAAATGTATAGCAGTAACGTGGAAATCAGAATTATGGAGCGATGGAACGCAGAAATGCGCAGCAGTGTTCCTCTTGAGAAAATTACTTGTAATCTGAGTAAAAAACATGATACATTTTTTTAAATTTGGCGCCCATATTTACAAATGGAGGGAATTAATTTACAGATGTTTTCCCTAAGCTTCAAACCTCGTTATTCTCCTTGGAAGTATTAAAAAATAGAAATAATGAAAACTGTGTGGTGGGGGGTGAATGACAACCAGTTTTCTATTTTTCTTTTCCTACTTTTGCTTATTTTTCTTTCTCTATGCTTTTTTCTTATTTTCAGTTTTTTTTCTTTTCTTTGGTTTTGTTTAGGAGGGAGAGGGTTGGGGGCTGTATACTATGTATAATGGATTTGATACTATTATTTGACTACTGTATTTTGCATCTGGCTATGATTACATGTATGGAAAAAAGTTAAATAGCATTTAAAAATAGAATCAACCAGTCTGTGCCACTTCCTGGGTTTTCTTCGTTGTGGACCAATGACAGTGTGCATTTGCCAATCAAAGAATCCCAGATAACTCAGGAGTATTAATCAGCCACAGGGGCTCGTAGTCCATCGATGTGCCATGGGCCCACAGCCACAAGAAATAACTCCGCTCAGATCTGAACAAGATTCTTCAGCAGCCTTCAGATCCCTTGTTGGGCAGCAGCACTTTTTTTTTTTTAATCTCTGCTCACCTCCAAGCAGATTTCTCAGCTGGCTATTTTGATGTAAAGGTTACCCTGCTTAAGGCATATCTTTTGATATCTGCGAGGAGTTCAGCCAACAGGGGCCAGAAACAGTAATAACCAAACCCACCAAACAAACAGAAATTTCATCGAACAAGCCGTCGGTGGGCTGAAGATGAGCTTCAGGGCTTGGATAGAACTGGAGGTGCCATAAATATAAATCATTCAGAGTACAATGCACAATGATGGTGGGTGAGGATTTGAATACAAAAGTTATGATGTCGTGTTCCATTTGGATAGGGTGGAAGCAAATTATATCTGGAAAATGGTGTGTCCCTATTTCAGGAGTTTGTGTTGTCACAGGGAAGGTCAAAGGTTTGTCAGAAAGATTGTATGGATGAGCTTGGCTAATGGGGTGGAGGGAGATAGAAAATAAGTGTGTGCTCGGAGGTGCAGCGAGATCAGAAGGGCAGAAGAAAAAATATTTTGAAGGGGAGGATAATGGGGACAACTATTAATGGTATTTAACAGGGGAATCTGCAAAACTGGAACCTATCTTAAAATGAGTCTGCTGGAATCTTCACAGTACAACTTCCTGGTAATGGCCCAGGTGAGCTCAAGCTTTTACCTAACTGTCAATGGATTGAACCTGCTACTGAAGGCCAGGTCCTTCATTTGAATCCATTTGCTCCTTATAGAATCATGCAGTTATAGAGTCTGTGCCATCCATAAACCACCCATTTAGACTGATTCTTCACTGCATATTTTATTTTTCTCAAGATTTCATCCACTCCTCCCAGCTTCCACCTCTCATTCTAAATACTAGAACTAGAATCAGAATCAGGTTTACTGTCATTACCATATTTCACGAATTTCGTTATTCTGAGGCAGAGGTATTGTGCATTACAGATGCAAAATTTCAATAAATTATAGTTATGTAAAATGCAACATTTAAATATAAATAATTAGCACCAAAAGAGAAAAAATTGAGGTTGGCCTTCTAGGTTCATTGTCTGTTCAGAAGTCTGATGGTGGAAGAAGCTGATTTTGTAATGTTGGGTGCACATCTTCAGGTTCCTGTACCTCCTTCCTGGTGGCAGCAGTGAGTAAAGGGCATGTCCTGAGTGGTGAGGGTCCTTGATGATAGATGCTGCTTTCCTGAGGCACTGCCTCTTAAAGATGTCATTGATGGAGGGAAGACTAACGCCCATAATGACACTGGGCAAAATAACAAACCCCTGTAGCCTTCTGAACAGTGATGCAAGGAGTCAGAATGCTCTCCATGGCAGATCTTTAGAAATTTGCAGGAGTCTTTGGTGACTTACAGACTCTCATCAAACTCCTAAAACTCTAGGAGCTGTCTTTGGCTTGGCTTCGCGGACGAAGATTTATGGAGGGGGTAAAAAGTCCACGTCAGCTGCAGGCTCGTTTGTGGCTGACAAGTCCGATGCGGGACAGGCAGACACGATTGCAGCGGTTGCAAGGGAAAATTGGTTGGTTGGGGTTGGGTGTTGGGTTTTTCCTCCTTTGCCTTTTGTCAGTAAGGTGGGCTCTGCGGTCTTCTTCAAAGGAGGTTGCTGCCCGCCAAACTGTGAGGCGCCAAGATGCACGGTTTGAGGCGTTATCAGCCCACTGGCGGTGGTCAATGTGGCAGGCACCAAGAGATTTCTTTAGGCAGTCCTTGTACCTTTTCTTTGGGGCACCTCTGTCACGGTGGTCAGTGGAGAGCTCGCCATGTAACACGATCTTGGGAAGGCGATGGTCCTCCATTCTGGAGACGTGACCCATCCAGCGCAGCTGGATCTTCATAAGCGTGGACTCGATGCTGTCGACCTCTGCCATCTCGAGTACTTCGACGTTAGGGGTGTAAGCGCTCCAATGGATGTTGAGGATGGAGCGGAGACAACGCTGGTGGAAGCGTTCTAGGAGCCGTAGGTGGTGCCGGTAGAGGACCCATGATTCGGAGCCGAACAGGAGTGTGGGTATGACAACGGCTCTGTATACGCTTATCTTTGTGAGGTTTTTCAGTTGGTTGTTTTTCCAGACTCTTTTGTGTAGTCTTCCAAAGGCGCTATTTGCCTTGGCGAGTCTGTTGTCTATCTCATTGTCGATCCTTGCATCTGATGAAATGGTTTACAGTAGCTAAATAACTTTCCAAACCACCTACCTTTGGAATGTGAGAAGGAACACACTTCTTGGTGTGTCAAGGAAAGTTGCAAGAACTGACTGCATTCCATTGTGCAATCCAAAAACTTCAATAACTCTCAGGCCAGATTTGGCTCATTTTTCCTCCATATTCTGCCCAGCTCTTTGTTGTGCAACTGACCATCTATTAACTGGCTCTTAAATGGTGGGGTTTAACTCGAGTCCTGTATGTCATCCACACCCCCACTCAAATTGCAAAAAATCCTGGTATAAAAATGTTCTTGTTTGTTAGAGTGAAATGTGGGCTGCATTCACCTTGTACATTTGGCTATGTTGGTGTCCCAGGGAACCAATTAAGAAAGGTCCATTCAATACTTGGATAAGAGTTGAGCATAAGTGCCCAAAGACAACATTTTCCTCATTTTTTAATGTAAAGGCTGAGTTAAAATGCCATTGACAAAGATGTACCTCGAAACATATTTAAGTTGGGTTCTGCTCAGGGCACTTTATCCCAACAGTTGGCACATCCCACTTTTCTTCTGAAATGTAGCCTATGAATCCAAATTTCAGGAATAAAGCAGAATTCACAGAAAATGCAGTGTATAAACATTGTCTAAACACTGCAGCTTAAACCTTCAGATTTGTTACTCCCACACTTCAGAATGTTAAAATTCGGCTCCATTAATTCATGCTGAGTTGAGTAGCTGTGATAACATTTGACAGGCATTTAGATCAGGTGACATTCTGCTTTCCTTAAGTTATTTACTACTTTCTTGTATTCCAGTTTTGAACCAGTTTATTATGACAAATATAATATTATGACATTAGTTTAAAATAATTTTTTGTTTGACTATTTTGAGATTTCCAGTTTTCTAATTATGCAGGTAAACAATATCATCAAATAAATTTATTTCATTGTACACACCTATACTTTCCAAATTGAATTAGGTTATGATATATTTTAAAAAATGGAAATATATTTTGGCTATCCATGGCACCTGAATAGTGATTGAGGTTTACTGAACGCCCATAAATTGACTAACCTTATTAATTGAGCTTCAATTGGGAATTTCCATCATAAATGAAGGATGAGGATTGATACATTGCAAGAATAAACGACTCAGGGAGGTTGATGCAGGAACTGCACTGACACCTCGAGTGGAGCAGTAGTCTGTGCACCAAACAGCTGGAAGCTGACATGTTGCAAACAAAAGAAAAGGCAAATACGATGGAAAAGAAAGTTGAAGGAATCTACTGTTGAATGAAATTTTAAAAAGAACGACATTCAGCAGAACGACCTTTCATATATACACTTAGCAGAATGATGTAGAATTCACGCGAACTCTTTCCAAAAGTAATTGTGCGGATTTCTAATTTAGCAGAGAATAATGCTTGTTGATAGATGACACTTGAATATCACGAGAGATGTCCATTTAGACATTCGTTGATATTCATCTAATTGCTTTCCCTAAACCTTTCTCATGGCTTTCAGATGTTTCTCTCCAAATATTTCTCTGACTTTTAAAACCTATTCTTCAAACTTAATCCAATTCTTTAATAGCCTCCAAAATAAAAACAATATTCCTTTTTCATTTTTATCCTGATTTTGGGCAGAAGAATTTTGTCAATTTCTCTTGTGAATCTCCCGTCCTAAACAAGGCCTCGAAGGAATTTCATCTATTGATGTAAAATTCCTCCTCTAATAAAATGTGAATAATATGACATCATTTTAACCCCTGTGCGATACATTTCATTGTATATCATTGGAAAGACAGTGGGTCTCCTATTTCAATTTCAATACTCTTTCAACTCCTCTATTGCAGCCAGCAACAAATGTCGATTGTAAAAATAACAACGCAAAGGAGTCTTTGTATTCTATTACGATTAATTCAAATTTCTTGTTTCTCATGCTAAATCTATTTTGTAGCTTGCATTTTGTGTTTCTGTCCATCATTCACTGTCATTTATACATGCATCCAAATGTTATTGCAGAGTCAAATAACATTCGTTTCAAAATAGGTGGCTGTAGCTAAACTTTTGTTAGAGTACATGCACACCTAACTAAGTAGGTGTGCATGTGTGAGAGATGCAATACAAGGAGAATCTCGACATTTAAAGACTGGATTCAGATTTTTAAAAATTTATAATGATGAAAAATTAAATACTAAATTTTCTGATCAAAGTATGAACCAGTTTCAAACTAAGAGTTCAACTGTACCCTTTGTTAGTATCTATTTGTACTGAACTATTTTCTTTTTGAAATTATTCTGGAGGTAACATATGCATGACTTATGCATGACTGTTCTGTTATGCATATGTTACCTCCAGAATCATTTCAATCCAGTACCAATACTGATAGATGTTAAGTAAATAGATGACAGTAAAATTGAAAGAATTTAATTTGCAATGTCATTGTAAATGGTGATTGAAGTTTTCTGAGTTCCTATTTAGGTTTGCCAGGTAATATCACAACAAAAGCATCATTGCAGAACGGTAACACTCGGGAAGTATGTTATAAAAATAATGATAGTTGACTCTTGACCATGAGTTTGAACATAGGATATTACTCAAGATATATCCATTTCGTCATCCATAAATATACTCTTAATTTAATTGCTTTCCCTAATCCTTTCTCATGACTTTTGAATGTTTCTTTCCAAATATTTCTCTGACTTTTCAAAGATATTCTTCAAACTTATTCCAGTTCTTAATAGCCCCCTTTCTAAAAACTATATTCCTTTATCTCATCTTTATTTGAAGGTCAGCAGTTTTACAAAATTATGAAAAGTTTGATGATAGCTTGAAGAGTTACTTTCTTCTTTAGGTTACAGAATTGTGGACTTGGGCAACTGATTGAATTAAATGGAAACCTAGCACAGGCTGCACACTCGATGTTGCCCAAGGCTGTAATAAGGATGGTGGGATTAGCCTTAAATACACCAATTGTTTTCCTGATTTTCCTACCCAGAGATTAACATTCATAGCGAACAGTTTCTCTTTCAGGACACAGGGTTCCTGGCTTCAATACAGTTAATCTTGCACAGAATATTTTTATTGCAGTTTGAAATAGAACAGGTTAAATATACAGTACAAACCTATGTATATCATTCACAGTAGGTAGTAGAGGTAAAATTATAGTCAATCAAAGTAATTTCACCAGAGATCTTTACATATCAGCGGCAGTTTGTTCGGAGATTCAATTGTTCAAAAACATACTCAAAATTTCTTAAATAAGGCTGAACCATAGTTTTACCAATGACTATAATATATAATGTACTTCAAGAAAAGAAGATCAAATTTTAAATCTTTGCGGAGGTTTGATTTTTCAGTGTCTAACGCAGCTCACTTTCATAGAAGCACTTTAAATGGATGCTCAGAGATTAGTCTAGGACTCTAGAGAAACAGACAAGATGTCAGATTAATTAAAGGAATGAGTAAAATAAAGTCATGGGGAGTGTGAAAAATAAAATAGCTCATGGTATTAACCTTTAAAGATACATCCAGTATAAACATGGTCTCGATAACCAAAGGAATTGCAGAAATTCGGTGCCTCTGCATTTTAAAGCAATAAGAACTATTTTCTCACATGTTAAGAACTCCTGGAGGCCAAGTAAATTTTATCATTTACGGTGTGCCACCAAACCAATGATGTGATCAGTGAGAAATCAAGATGCTCAACTCCAAAGCTTTTTCACAACCTCTTTTGACAGAAATATTTATACATTTTGGAGGGAAAGATTAAACATCTTATTGCAAGCACCCCAAAAATTAATATTTAACCTCATAAAATGGAATCTTTCTCACATTTTGGTGGTGTTTTCGTATGAACGTTTGAGAATTTTTTTAAAAATGGTGCACAAATTAAAAAATATAAGGTTTGCAGCACATGAAGAGGTAAAGAGTAGGAAGTAGGAGAGACTAAAAACATTTTGTTTTTGTTGGACTAGTCCCATTAATTTTACTACATTATTGCTTTTGTTTGAAAAATTATTCAACTATAATTTTCGTATAATAATCTTCATTATTAGACAAAACAGTAAAATGTTTTCCTTTTCGTGTCATTGCCTGTAGAATTGTGAAATCCCTTCATTACGCTTTAATCTTCTCTTTGCAATGTTGCAAAAAAAAAGACCAAGCGATATATTTTTTCTATTACTTGTTTACAACCTTCATCTTGACTTTATTTCCATGACGTATGCCCTCCATTATCTGTTACTGCCGATTGTATGGTAATTGCTAAGTGTTGTTAAGCAGCCATTTTATCATTGTTTTCCTGGGGATTGTCAGTTAATCTCCAGTGGGCAGAGTTTGTGATCTTTCTAAAATGGCAGAAAATAAACCTTTTGCATAAACACAACTACATCTTGTTGGTAAAGCATCAAATCACCTAGCTGTTTTCTTGCTGGAAACAGATCTGGATTTTTGCACTGTTTGAAATTATTAAAGAAAGCAAAAAATTTTACTTCTCCTTCCTTATTTGGAAGGAAAGGCTTCCATAGTTAGTGTTCGGTGGAAGTACAGTGCAATTAACCCTTTAATTTCAGTGGAATAAATTCCATAATCGAACGCATTGGAACAATAACTCCATAGATTAAATCTATATTAGAAATCTCTATGTATGAAGCAGTGCATTAAAACCACAGGGTAAACATTTTCAATCTGTATCTGCATGAATGCTTCATTAAATATGCTTTGAGCTGTCAGACTTCAAACTATAATGTTTTCTAAATCTTGTCTGCATTTTTACAATCCAGAAATGAACAGAGGCATCCAAAGGTTTCTGACATATTCCAGTATTTCTATATTACCCTCTCTGATTTTATTCAGATTATTGAATATTAGAAGTGAATTGTCGGCTAATCAATTGAGACATGACATAAACCATAAGATCCAAACTTGAATGTGTCTTATCTAAGTAAAATAAAGACATCGAACCTGGTCCTGATTTCGATTCATTCTGAAATTAAACATGATAATTCTGTAAACTATTTATAGATAGACAATGGGTGAAATACAATGGACATCAAAATACAAGACTAATTGATGTATTTTTATGAGATTTTTGAAAAATAAAGCCTATATCTTGCCAGAAAACAGTTTTAAGCCCTAAATCCACAATGTTAGGATAATATAATTCAACATGATGTATCACTATTATACACAATATTACATATCACAGAAATTACACATAGAACCATAGAGCTTTCAGTACATTTTGTATATATAAAAATAATGATGAAACTTCTACAGCAAAATGGCTTGCATGAGGAAATGAACCTCAAATAAATTGCAACACTCATCAGTAATCATTAATCTAAATACAAGTTCAATTTAGGGGAAGAAATAAACACTGAAAAATATAATGCAGAAAACAGTCATGAAAAAGTTAGAGAAACTGGCTCTAAATAATCTGCAGCTGAAATGTTTAAAGATAATTGTACTGAAATTGTGCAAGTATCATACTCAAGATGCATTGAATGGTGAAATGTTAAAATTGGCTGCCAAAAATGTACCTACCTTTTACAAAAGCAGAAATAAGGAAAAAAAAATTAAATCTCGTGCTTCAGAGGAGAATGATTATTCTGTGCAAAATTGCTTCTGATCTTGATGTCCACCCCCTTTATCATAAGGAGAAGATTTAAAAAAAAAGGTTTTTTGGATACTTGAGAAGGAAAATTAATACAGTATATAAACCTTTTGGGAATTAGCACAGCTCCTAGAATCCTATGATTCTACCAATTTAAAACAAACTCCACACCTTGTTAACAAGGAAAGAGGCACTCAATCAAGGGACAAGGGATTCGAGGTTGTGGGCCACAGTTTAAAATGGTGATTACAAGGGCACAAATGTGAATGCAGAGGTAACAGTCTCTAACCCTGCAGGAAGCCAAAGAACATTCGAGCATGCTTTTGTAAATCGGGCACGATGATTACAACAGCCACAAGCACAGATCACATGAAACAATTATTTGCACCATCCCTTCAGTGCTTATAATTTGTTCTCGAAAAATGAACATGGTGATTCAATGAGTTATTTAAAGCGATGACATGTTTCCCCCGCTCCCCCCCCCCCCCCCCCCCCACCACCACCTTCCAACCTCTACCCAACCTGCATTCAACTCGGATATATAGTAGCATTCTGTTTACATTCTGACAACTCAAATCAGGTCTATCAGAGAAAGCATAAACTCAGGGCTCAATCTGACAGCATTAACAACTTGTGTAAAGTGCACAGCGAGTTCAGCGTTCAATGAGTTAAAAATTGCACACAATTGAACTTGCCTCTTACCTTATTAATGAAGGATTAAATTGGTCAATAGTTTCTTAATGTAAACTGAGTTTGCATGTTGCATCGATTGTGGTCATTGTTAGGTATTTTTTTAAAAAAAGGTTGATACAATTCATGCAACTCAGTAACCAGTTTTGTGCAAAATTTTCAAAATATTAGTTTTAAAATGATATATAAAGTACAAGGTGAATATTAATTAAATGAAGTAAATGTCGTTATAAGGAGAAGTATCAAAAAAGCCAATTCTATCTCAAATGTATCTGGAATGGATTATGTTTTTTTTCATTCGTGATAAGGTATTTTCCTGATGTCTCTTCATAACATTTCAAAAATTATGACATCAAGCTTTTCACTAACTGCATTAAAGTGTAATAAATATCAGATGAATTATTTTTCTTGAAATAAGACAAACTTTATATCTTTAATTTAACCTATGACAATCCAGGTTTTGAAAACATGACAAAGTTTTTTTCAGAGAAAAAAAATCATTAATCTGTGGGCAATTTTTGGTAAAATGTTAGTTAACAAAAAGTAATGTTTTTCAAAATGGTTCATCATGAAGGTCTATATTTTTTAGTTAAGTAAAATTCAAATCCAATAAAATAGGAGTTGGTTAGAAACTTTTTGAAAAATAAGAAATCTGCAAAATATATTTCACAACTGTTCCATAAAGATTCATTGCTCACACTGTGTAAAAAAAAAATACAATTAAAAACAAGGCAAAACTTACACAAATAAGAGCACACCACTTTTCTATCGATGTATCAGAGCCAAAAGTTTAAGGGAAAAATGTTGCCATCGGATTGCATGTTGCATTATCTTTCCAAAATATAGAGGGCGGTGTTGCTCTTGGATTGGGCAGTTGGCCCGTTCCATTTCGGAGCACAAACGTTCATCAGCCTATGGCCCTTGTTAGACTTGCATTGTTGCCTTATTTGTGAAAACTGCTTAGATGTAATGGACAGTCCATCAAACTGTTTACAAACAAGTGACACCTTGACCTGCCTTGTAATATAGAAAATAGCAGGTGTCTGGGAAGATGCTGCCAGGTTACTGCACACAAAGGGTTCATATGATGCCCTGAACCATGAGAGCAATTCTCTATGGGGTTTATGCAACATTCTACTTCCCAGGAAGTCTTAAAGCCTGATAAAGCTAAAGTTGTTTTCAATCATGTTTTAGGTGAAATGCTACGTTTCAAGTCCACAAACTTGTCTAATAGAATTCTGCAGATCTTCAACCAAAGCATTTTCTCAATTGCATTTGCATCACATTTTGCTATATACATTGCATACACAGGATATTTGATATGTTTTGATCCCTTGCCAGTATTTGTAATGTTAATTAACGGGGAAAAACTGATTTTCCCTTGAAATTATTGGGTAAATGTATCGAAAATGTAATAGACACCATGCACTCATGGGTCACATTTTCTTTCATGAATTAAACAATTTAAAATAAAAATAGTTGCTCCCTCACCTGTTGAAGAGTCCAACTTATATTTAGTGGCTACTTGGAAGACAGATCTCTTCTGTGGTTCCATCTGGTCTCTTGTTTTCTATCACTCACGTCTAAACCTCAAGTAATACGTTTGACCATTTGGCATGAAGGTGTGCACTATGTTTGACAGGAAATATTATTTTAAAAGATTAGAACTGTGCACTCCATAACACAAATACACAAATTCATCAAATATAATAAATATAGAGAACAGTTTGCATGGAAAGTAGCCCTTACTACCCTCCTCCAAGAAAAATATCTCTGGTAAGTTCAGTTCTCCAAAAGGTAAAAACAGACACGTGTATTTTAAGAACACAACCGTGTTGTACAAGTTAGACCATTTGGCATGAATGGTCCCTTGTTGTACAATGTTTTAAATCTCCTTAATATTAAACAGAAATATGCTATTAGGAAGAGTTGTTAGATGTTATTTGGGTGCTTGGAACATTTTGTGCTTTGTTTAATGTTGAATTACTATAATCCTCTTCATTATGGTCAGGATAATTAAATAGTAAAATGTCACCCCATACAATCTTAAGTTGAAATTCAATTTTCTTACTATAAAATTTAAATAATGATTTGCTGGTCGATTTCTTATAGAATTCCTCACTATATGTTTTTATTATTTTGCCCAATAACTTTATTGTAATAATATTACAATAACTTAAAGAGGTTTCATATCATAAAACAAAACAAATTTCCCATTGTCTTCCAACAACTCATAAAAATACAATTTCTAAAATATCTCAATTTATTAACCCTCTCCTTCCTAATAAACTGATAGTTGTAATGTATTCGTTTTTTTCCTCCAGAGAATGGGAACTCTTTTCATTTTCCTTTAGTAAGAATATTTGAATAGTGAATTTTACAATGGCATGAAGAGAAAAAAAAACACATTTCTATTTCAATTGATGAAAAAAGATCTAAAATTAATTTGGACTTGTGCAAGATCAACTTGGGAAAGTTATAGAGGAAAATCAGATATTCATCTGCGTAAAGAATGTTTTTGTAATAATCCAAAGATGGAAAGAAGGTGATATTTGGCAATTCTAAAGCATGGACCACAAAGAAAGGAACTTTCCTAAAATCACTGCCTTAGTACACCAATGGAAAAATTATCTGCAGATATTAATCATAGAGGACAATATTTTCTTTGCTATATTTCTGTTTTATTTCTATCAATAACCTAACCTTTTCAAGACCCAGCATAAAGTTAAAGCACGTCTTAAATCATCAATGGAACTTCCTTCAATCTTATTTATGGATTAGGAAATGCTCACCCACTTTTGAAACAGGATCCTCAACTTTTTTTTCAGAAAAATAAACAATTCTGAATATTGAGAAACATAATTCCCAGTAGTATGCATAGTACCGCATAAATATGGATTTCAAGCGGTTTGAAATTGAGTAATTTTGCCACTCTTGTTTTGTTTTTAACATTCATTCGCAAAGTGGAGAATTGACAAATTGGCTCGATAATAAAATCATGTTTCAAGCCGCACGCATTGAATTTCAGAATTCCTTTTCTTAGGTTTAAAATTGTGTGTTCAGATGAGATGATCCGTAAGATATGTTGGTCATTCCTCATCTTTAAATTTTTGACAGCAAATGTGCAGATGACAAAGGAAATTAATTTAGACACAAAGATCCAAACTTCAAAAATATGAAGTGTTATGATTCAATCAGGAACCTCACATTTAAAAGCAACAATATATTTACCACAATCAAAAAATGGTATTTTTGAAAAGTGCTTCATTCAAAAGCAAATGGTTAAAACTAGAACAAAACACGAACATACAGTATATTATTGTATCCCTCCACTTGAAAAAACAGATTTAAAACTAAACTCATAATCCAATCATAAAATGATTGACAAATTTTACCAAGCAAAGCTACCCCCAGCCTGACTTAAAATAAAAGATGAGGGGATTGTGAAGTATTTCTGGCCTGATCTTTATGTCAAATCACTGCATTGAAACAATAGTTTATATTACAAGAAAATCTTGTGCAAGCTCCACATAATGGGAATGAATGACAATCTGGAGAGAATGTGCAGCAGGATTCTCTTTTGATCTGGAATACTGTTAATCTTTGTCAAACAGTGCACTGAGGATACTTGGAGGAACATCAAATCCTCGATGAGAAAATGCGGTTGCGTCCCACTTTTTAAATTTTTTCCTTTCTTTATTGCTGGCCTTAAATAAACTAATACACAATTTTTAAAAACAGATTATTTTGAATATACTGAGAGTACCTTAGTGCTGAGGAGGGCATCCACGAATAAATGACAATTTGTCAGAGCAAGGGCGTTTTCAAACAAAATGGCCCCAAATGTAACCATAACAAGAGTGGCATATGAAAAATTACATTATGGGCATTTTTGGCACATACCTCAAATTTGTATTTTCAATGCAATAATTGATATTTTAAAAGAATTGCTTGAACACTTTAGTTTCAGAGAGTTCTTAGCATGTGCTGGAATGTGGTACATGCCACAATTGTGACACAGTCATCAAAGTGCATGATTATTAATGAGCTGAGCAGAACTTTTACAAAATGGCACTAAACAATTCTAACATTATGAAGGTGAGGCGCTGTGTAAGATTCACAAGGAAAAATCTGATCTCTTTTGAGCTTTTTACAAATGATTTTCAAAGCAAGAAATGCTGGCTAGTAATCTCTCAGTTGATGAAATCATATATTGTATTTGTCATACTCGAAACATGTCCAGCAACCATATAGACCAGCCAGTGGGACTGCGCGAGTTCGCCATTGCTAAGCCAAGTATGCAAGATGAATTCTGTCGAATACAAACACAGTAAATCATGTTGATTTAGTGCTACTAGGAAGTGTGCCTCCACTGTTGTTAGCTGCTTTTGAAGTACTGCCTAAAACTCAGTCCTGTGCTTCAAAGGGAGGGATTACAGTCTTTATCCAGCAATTAATATGGCTAGAAGAGAGAGTGACAGCACCTGAGGACTCAACAAGCTGGCCAGCAGCCTGCTGTGGGTTGAGTCCCTTCCCATGATGCATTCTGTTCATAACATAACTGGATATTATTTATTAAAACAAAGCTCTTTTAAATTGATCAAAATATATCGGACTTGACAATTTTTGTCTGAACGCATTTGCCCACTCAGGAGATATTTTGAAAGGAAGTCTTGCTATCGTCTAACCTTTAACCTACGTATCTACCTAGATCATCCTAATCTCCCGCCAACTGTTAGACAGAGAACCAAGCTGTTAGAGTGAAATAAAGTCTAAGGGCCATCTTAGGCTGATTAAATGACAACCTCTCACAGTCGCACCCCTCTGCTAAAGTTCACAGGTTCAAAACTGGCATCTGAGAGCAAAAAAAAACTACCAATGCCTAGACAGCAGGAATATGGTTTGATTCACGGGAGAGCAGTGAAGAGGCAGCCGATCCCTCAAAGCTAAGGCCTATCGGCACAGCGTATGGCACTGAATTATGAAAAGAGTGGGTGGGACACCAGACCAATGAAATACATAATATTCTCTCTTCTGTGGTATTAAAAATCCCTTCACACACTTAAAGAATTGAATTGTAGTGTTATAAGATTTTAATTCATTTCAACATTGGAAAATAATTTGTGTGAAGATTGTTGCTTTGTGGTGTTTAAGTTCCAGACAAAGAGAAAGGAAATAAACCTTACAATATTATTTAATTCTGCTAAAACAAAGGGATGCTGCAAAGTGATGTCACAGTGTTCGTCCATGTCTCATCTTCAGATATCCTTATACCATCTAGTTTCACATTTTCCCCATCCCCAGCAGCTGAATAGATTAAATGTAAACATGATTTTGCTGTGAGATCTCAGCATATAGTCACAAAAAAAAAGCTGGAAGATATAATCTGTTTTCAAGACAATTCTTCTCAAGATTAAACTGGAAAAGGAAGGAAGAAAATAGTAGCGGGCTAGTGACCTGTTGGCTGGGAAAAAGTGATCGTCAATGAGGCAGCTCCCAGTGCAGCAAAATAGAGGCATAATGTCTCCACAGGGCATCATGGTTTATCTCCATCTTATTTATCCACAAACTAAAACACATTTCTTCCAGAATATCACACTTAAAAAAAACTGGCATCTTCCTTCTCAAACTAATGTACCTCATCAAGTATCAGTGTCTCAGAAAATTGGGGTCCAGTAGATTTTTTTTAACATTTATATTTAGACATCCAGCACACTAACAGGTCATTTCAGCCCATGAGCCCCCGATGCCAAATTGCACCCAGTTGACCGACCAACCCCCGGTATGTTTTTTTTTTGAAGGGTGGGTGGAAACCAGAGCTCCCGGAGGAAATCCACGCAGGCACAAGGAGAACGTACAAACTCCTTATAGACAGCGTTGGATTCAAACCCTAGTCACTGGGGCTGTAACGGCATCGCGCTAGCCATGTCATCCTGCTTTTTATTCATTTTTTTATTCCATGAAAGGAAAATGTGGTCATTTTATCAGAAAACAACAGAGTATGACTGAAAATGAAATTTTGATCCCGAGCTACTTATTTAAAGCAGAATATACTGCACTGGTTTCTGGAATAGATTCCATGTTATCAGAGTTCATAAAAGAGTGCTTTGCCATTAGAGTTTCTAAAGATTTCTATCCCTCCCCCCCCCCCCAGCTCCGCAACACAATTTATGCTCTCCGACCCCTTCTTCATATCCCATTCAATGGCAGAAATGTTCCCCTTTATCATCACTGCTTTCTCACACAACAGTGGGTTTGAATGGCAATGTATCTGCTGTATGCATTCCCATCAACCTTGCCTCAGTCGTACCACTCTCGCCTCAAAGTCAGAAGGTTGCGACTCTGGTCTCATTCCAGGAACTTCACCAATAATACGAGCTGACACTTCAATGCTGAGCTGAGCAGAGGCCCTGCCTTTCGGATGAGATATTAAAAGCTTCCAAGGAACTATTTCAAAGAAGAAAGGGAGAATTCTCCACATTGTTCTAACTAACATCACAAAGAGAGCTTTATCATGTTGCTGTTTATAGAGTCTTGCTGTGTATAATTTGATTGCGCGTTGCAACAATTTCAAAAAGTACTTCATTGTTTGTCAAGCCCTTTGGGATGTCCTGAGATCACTGTATTGTTTTATCATTTGTAAATCATGGTTCACAATTTTCTCAATAAAAGTACAGGGTAGTGGTGGCTACGCAGTTAGTGTAGCAGTTAGTGCAACACGGACATGGTGACCCGGGTTCGAATCCGGCGCTGCCTGTAGGCATTTGTACAGTTCTTGCCGTGTCTGCATAGGCTTCCTCCGGGTGCTCTGGCTTCCACCCCTCCTTCAAAACATATGGGAGTTGCAGGTAAATGGAGTGTAATTGACTCAGAGGAAGGAGAGGCCTGTTACTTGGCTGTATGTCAAAAAATTAAAAAATATTAACTTTTTAAAAAATCATTAGTTAGTGCATTATCCAGGTTTTTGTACTGGCCAACACGAGATCTCCCCTGATTTTTGTACTGGCCAACACGAGATCACCCTGATTTTTGTTCTGGCCAACTAGAGATCACCCCTGATTTTTGTACTGGCCAACACGAGATCACCCCTGATTTTTGTACTGGCCAACACGAGATCACCCCTGATTTTTGTACTGGCCAACACGAGATCACCCCTGATTTTTGTACTGGCCAACTCGAGATCACCCCTGATTTTTGTACTGGCCAACTCGAGATCATCCCTGATTTTTGTACTGGCCAACTCGAGATCACCCCTGATTTTTGTTCTGGCCAACTCGAGATCACCCCTGATTTTTGTACTGGCCAACTCGAGATCACCCCTGATTTTTGTTCTGGCCAACTCGAGATCACCCCTGATTTTTGTACTGGCCAACTCGAGATCACCCCTGATTTTTGTACTGGCCAACTCGAGATCACCCCTGATTTTTGTTCTGGCCAACTCAAGATCACCCCTGATTTTTGTACTGGCCAACTCGAGATCACCCCTGATTTTTCCTTCTGCTTTTCAGCAAACTTCATGAAATCTTCCAATAAATGGTTCAGTTTAATAGTTCAGGGCGAGATGGTTAGCACAACACTATTACAGAATCAACGACCTAGATTGGAATACAGCGCTCTCGCGAAGGAGTTTATACGTTCTGCATGGGTTTTCTCCAGGTACTCCTGTTTCCCCCCACCCTCCAAAAACTTACAGGGTTTGTACGTTAATCGGTGCATTTGGACGGCACAGGCTCAAGGGCCAGAAGCCTGCATCACTAAATTAAATTTTAAAAATAAAATTAAATAAATGAAAGAAAAGGTTATCTGTAAAACTGGAATTTTGACTTGGTGGAAGAGAGCTTTATGGCCACGGAGATTTCAGTTACTATCTATGTGCACAGGTTATGGGATCATGGTAATCAGCATGTTTCAACCAAAAAAGCGAAGCAGCCATGTTCCATGGCTTCTGGTATTGTGGGAAATGCACTTAGGCATTTGATCAGGTGGAAACTTGGATCAGTGGACGTGCCTCAGTGGTTATATAGCCCATCACAAAATCAGGCTCACACATGAATAATCCTGACAGCACGTTAGCAAAGAGAAGATGGGAAAATGGAAGGAAGTGACTTTGAATAAATGCTTTGATCTTTCACTTTCATAGATTTAGTTATAAATAATAGAGAGTAATTATCTGTGACATAAAGCTGATTAAAAGTTTACTTCCAATTAATTTGTCAGAGGACATCATTTATATTCCAAAATCTAGTAGCTGAGGGAATTGCAATATTTTAACTCCTCTTCCTCTCCCTGCCATTTGATTATTTGAGCGCAGGTGGATTGAACCGACGTTGCTTCAGTGGTGAGTTCAGCGAGTTTATTGTCATATGCATGAGTACAATGTAGATACACTCCGGAATGTTTCCTTGCTGCAGCCAAATAGGTTTGTAAGAGGCAACAGTATAAGTTCATTTAGATTCAGATTTCTTGTCAGAGTACATACATGACGTCACATACAACCCAGAGATTCTTTTCTTGTGGGCGAGGCAGAATTACCACTTATTGGCAGTGCAAAAAATACCTGACTCAACGTTCAGATGTAAACAAATAAATAAACAAACTGAATATGTAAGACAAAGAAAAAAATAAAGTGCAAAAGTCTTTAAATAACTCCCTGATTGAGGAGCCTGATGGTGAAGAGATAATAGATCGATAAGTACATATTCACAGTTACAGTTTGTGCTCCATTTAAGGGATGATATCAATTTGTTTATTACTTCTCAATTTAAAGAATGCTTCATAGCCCTTCCAGCTGAGGTTTGCATCACCTCCAAGCTGCTCGATAGAAAGAACGAAAGGCAAGGGGCCCAACAGCAGTTTATTTGGCAAAACAAGGAGGTAAACATGCCCACTGCCTCACTGGCGTACTCAACCATTATACAGTCTTTAAAATGGTGCGAAGTACAAACACAGTTTTGGCCCAGTATTGAGTAATTTTAAATATTATGTTCTTCTTATAAACATTTCCATTTTACAATGAAAATGTTGCCACCCCATTCAGAAATTATTTTATGTCTGGAGGCAATCATACAGCAGCCATCTGTTCTTTCTCAGATTAGTTGTCAAATGCACCGCCTCCAAAAAGAAAATTAATATATCTGACCAAACTGTATTTAAAAAGGCAGTTAAAATAGTTTTCAGATTCCTGGGAAGGCCAAAATCGTCTCACCACATAAAATTGACAAAAGGAAAGATTCACGTGGCATCATTGTGAAGAGCTCATAAAAAAAATCTCCAGCAAAAACAAAAGTTTTGATGATGTATAATCAATAATTTATAGAATTTTAAGACGCTGGATATCAAAGGAAAACAAAGAATAAAGGAAAAGAAAAAAAAAGTCAAGGTTACTTTACTAAAACAGTGTGACTTTTTTGACTCATGATGGTTCCTAAAAAGAAAAAAAAGCTTTTAATCTGATAACTCTTCCTGCTTACCCACCATTACGAGGCCCTTCAGGGCAATGATCTATCAAGTCCTGACTGTTTCAAACTGTTTGTGCTGGATTCAGCATCTATCACCCTCAGTCTTACTGCATTCTCAACAATAGAGCTAAGAAACAATAATTTTCAATTAAGAAACCTGGGGGAGACTTGGGGGCTTGATTTATGATGCATGACTAATTAGCAAGTGGCTAACTCAATGAAAATCCAGCAGTTTGTCACTGAATAGCCCAATGTTTTGTTTTCTCTTTTAATCATATGACCTTAATCTCATATACATGTCTCTATCATTGCATTGCAGTTTTAAAAATATGCCACATGGGGGTCAGCGAAGAAAGAAGGAAATGTTTGTGATATCATTGCATGGATGTCGTGAATGGCCCTGGGAATGGCTTTGACTCAACGTATTTTTGATGTCATGCACCTTATGATCTGTCACAATGCTAAAACAGTGCTGTAAATAGATGATAGCCCATAGTTAGAAAGTGGTTGCCTGCCTCTGGGGATTAGTGGGTTAACCTGAACAGCAGATTTGGTCCAGGAAACTTACCTCAGGGCTACAGCTCTGTAAATGAGCTAGATACAGCTCTCATGTGTAATGAAGTATACAACAATCTGATTAAGCATAAGGTTTAGGTGTCGAGATGAAAAAAAAAAGGTTATCGGTTAAACTGTTTGCAAGATTTCATGTTTGAAGAGAAATTTTATTCTGTTTTAACATAATACATTTGTGCAGTAAAATGAACAAGATACAAAATTGGACAACAATGTTAATGTTTAAGACAGGTCATTTGTGATAGGTTTAAGTTTTGTACTGACATTTAATGCAAAGTGAATTCTTCAATTGTAAACAAAAAGTATTGATTTTTTTTAGATATTTTGTTTCTCGATCTACAGTATTTTAAATATGAAATATGCCAATAACACCTGGGATACAATATTATTCAATATACTGGTGACATTTCTATGGATTACTCAAAATCAGTTTGAGATTGCATTTTATTTTGTAGAATAGGAGTAGACCCTACATTTTTTTAGATCTCTTTCTGTTCTAATAACTCCACTCATAAAGATCTTTGGGAGATAATTCCAGCCCTATTTATACTGGAACCTGCAGCTGTTCTATTTTAAATTGCTCCAGGTCCCAGAGCCAGATTAACTCTAAACCACTCCATTTACACTGCAGCACACAGTGGGGTGGCTGAAACACTAATCCCAACCATGGTTCATTTGTGCAGGTGGAACGAGGGGAGGGTGGGGAGAAACTTTGCCTGGTGATGACTTCCTCTTTTCAGCTTTTTGGCCAGAATTCTATCTCAGCACGTTTATAATAGCACCAAGAATCCATTCCTTGGATTAGCATGAGAAATGGCCACAGAGATTGGAGGAGTGGCAGCTTCAGAGCATTTTGTGCCGATGCAGCTTAGTTCCAACATCATGAAGTAAAATTGCATTTATATTGCTCCGCAATCGACAGTGTCAACAAGATTATTGTTCAATGAAAATATCACATGGCAGCTAATAAGGATACACTTTTACTGGATTTTAAGCACCGTCTCTAAGATATAAATAACTTTGTGGTATAAAGTTTTGTGCACAAAATACTTACACAGTAAATCAGCTGAACTCCTTGGCTTGCAGTCCTGAAATTAATGAAAATATTCTCTTGTGTTCAATTACAATTTGTTAACGTTAACTGATAATTTAGTTCCCTTGATTAGGAAAGTGAGATGGCTGGTTAAACTGGAATCAATCAACAAAAGTTTTCTCTTAAACCTTTCTTTTTTGAGATCTCATCAGGAAATTCATTTGAAGAAGGAATATTATCACCAGGAAAAAATTCAATGACAGAAGGTCATAAGCGACTTTCTTTTCAAGAAGAATTCATGGTTCATAATCTTTTTCACAACTTCAGGGACATTTTACAGAGGGCTCGTGTAACCAAGAATCCCTCCAGATAAGGATTCTTACTTAACAGATATTATTTTTAACGACAGGCTTTGCCATTGGATCCATTTTCATATTTATAAAAGAACACTGTCAGGATTTCCTTGAATTAAATTTAAAAAATAAAAATCTCCATTTCTTTGGGTCTTTCTAGTCATCCAATTGCAGATCTGATGCAAAAAACTGAAAAATAACCTTTTAAACCATTTTCCTGGGATTGTGTGACTCTTCTGCCATGGTAGTTAAACTTAAGGGTGGCACACCTGGCATAGCAGTTAGTGCAACGCCTTTACAGCTGCCAGCAAATGGGTTTGAATCCCACGCTATCAATAGGATTTTGTACGTTCTCCCCGTGTTTGCATGGGTTTTCACGGGGACTCCGGTTTCATCCCACCATTCAAAACGTAGCGGGGATGTAGGTTAATTAGGTGTAAATAGGGCGGCACAGACTCGTGGGCCAAAATGGCCTGTTACCGTGCTGCATGTCTGTATGTATGTCATATGGGAAAAGCTCAGTGCAGGATTGCCCGAGAGGTCACATAACTTTGAACGTCTTTAGAATGATTTTTGTACTGCTTTGCAAGCAGCCAGCTAAATTTCAAATTGTTTTTTGAACAAAATATATTTACTCCTCTTCTGGAGTAATAGATCACAAACAGTCAATAATTTATTATAGTACATTAGCTTAAGGATTCATGTTAAATATTTTGTTAGGTTATTTTCACAGCATTACTGACCATTCCGAAATCAATGTTGTAACAATACTGTCCTGAGAGAAATTGTTGTATAGTATGGCTTTAAGGGCCCCACAAGGAGGCATTTATCATTATACACAACCTATACAACTTTATACATCATGAAAAATCCACACATAACAGAGCATGAGGTGGGATTTAAATTCTATTCTATTCATTTCCACTCTTGCTTTTCCGGTGATGCTGCTGCCAGACGAATCTGGAATATGATCTGTGCATATTCTGGAGAATAAACCTAGAAGCTGGAATATGATCTGTGTATATTCTGGAAACCTAGAAACTGGAATATGATCTGTGTATATTCTGGAGTCTAAACCTAGAAACTGGAATATGATCTGTGTATTTTCTGGAGACTAAACCTAGAAACTGGAATATGATCTGTGTATTTTCTGGAGTCTAAACCTAGAAACTGGAATATGATCTGTGTATTTTCTGGAGACTAAACCTAGAAACTGGAATATGATCTGTGTATAATCTGGAAACCTAGAAACTGGAATATGATCTGTGTATATTCTGGAGACTAAACCTAGAAGCTGGAATATGATCTGTGTATATTCTGGAGACTAAATCTAGAAGCTGGAATATGATCTGTGTATATTCTGGAGACTAAATCTAGAAGCTGGAATATGATCTGTGTATATTCTGGAGACTAAACCTATAAGCTGGAGTATGATCTGTGTATATTCTGGAGACTAAACCTAGAAGCTGGAGCATGATCTGTGTATATTTTGGAGTCTAAACCTAGAAGCTGGAGTATGATCTGTGTATATTCTGGAGACTAAACCTAGAAGCTGGAGTATGATCTGTGTATATTCTGGAGACTAAACCTAGAAGCTGGAGTATGATCTGTGTATATTCTGGAGTCTAAACCTAGAAGCTGGAATATGATCTGTGTATATTCTGGAGAATAAACCTAGAAGCTGGAATATGATCTGTGTATATTCTGGAGTCTAAACCTAGAAACTGGAATATGATCTGTGTATTTTCTGGAGACTAAACATAGAAACTGGAATATGATCTGTGTATTTTCTGGAGTCTAAACCTAGAAACTGGAATATGATCTGTGTATTTTCTGGAGACTAAACCTAGAAACTGGAATATGATCTGTGTATATTCTGGAGACTAAACCTAGAAGGTAGAATATGATCTGTGCATATTCTGGAGACGAAACCTAGAAATTGGAATATGATCTGTGTATATTCTGGAGACTAAACCTATAAGCTGGAGTATGATCTGTGTATATTCTGGAGACTAAACCTAGAAGCTGGAGTATGATCTGTGTATATTCTGGAGTCTAAACCTAGAAGCTGGAATATGATCTGTGTATATTCTGGAGACTAAACCTAGAAGCTGGAATATGATCTGTGTATATTCTGGAGACTAAACCTAGAAGCTGGAATATGATCTGTGTATATTCTGGAGACTAAACCTAGAAGCTGGAATATGATCTGTGTATATTCTGGAGACTAAACCTAGAAGCTGGAGTATGATCTGTGTATATTCTGGAGACTAAACCTAGAAGCTGGAGTATGATCTGTGTATATTCTGGAGTCTAAACCTAGAAGCTGGAGTATAATCTGTGTATATTCTGGAGACTAAACCTAGAAGCTGGAGTATGATCTGTGTATATTCTGGAGACTAAACCTAGAAGCTGGAGTATGATCTGTGTATATTCTGGAGTCTAAACCTAGAAGCTGGAATATGATCTGTGTATATTCTGGAGAATAAACCTAGAAGCTGGAATATGATCTGTGTATATTCTGGAGTCTAAACCTAGAAACTGGAATATGATCTGTGTATTTTCTGGAGACTAAACATAGAAACTGGAATATGATCTGTGTATTTTCTGGAGTCTAAACCTAGAAACTGGAATATGATCTGTGTATTTTCTGGAGACTAAACCTAGAAACTGGAATATGATCTGTGTATATTCTGGAGACTAAACCTAGAAGGTAGAATATGATCTGTGCATATTCTGGAGACGAAACCTAGAAATTGGAATATGATCTGTGTATATTCTGGAGACTAAACCTATAAGCTGGAGTATGATCTGTGTATATTCTGGAGACTAAACCTAGAAGCTGGAGTATGATCTGTGTATATTCTGGAGTCTAAACCTAGAAGCTGGAATATGATCTGTGTATATTCTGGAGACTAAACCTAGAAGCTGGAATATGATCTGTGTATATTCTGGAGACTAAACCTAGAAGCTGGAATATGATCTGTGTATATTCTGGAGACTAAACCTAGAAGCTGGAATATGATCTGTGTATATTCTGGAGACTAAACCTAGAAGCTGGAATATGATCTGTGTATATTCTGGAGACTAAACCTAGAAACTGGAATATGATCTGTGTATATTCTGGAGACTAAACCTAGAAGCTGGAATATGATCTGTGTATATTCTGGAGACTAAACCTAGAAGATTCTTGGTATACAGTGTTACAACATGCAGCTTCTTTTATCCATCTTAAAGATGTTTCATTGATCGACATTATTAGTGATATATGAGGCTGTTCTGTGAGTAAGCACGTTGCTACTCACAGGTCAACTATAATGGGGTTTTAGTGCCCTGTTAAATAATTTTTCTCACACTGCTAGGTATAGTAACTTTCCCGTTCAATTCCTCTGAAGTTACTGTCAAAGTCTTCTAGTGAAACAAAAGTCTTCGAGAAATCAATGCTGAGGGAGACTTCAACAACAAAAGCGTGTCTATGCGAGATGTAATTACTGTTCATGGTTTTACTTTCAAATGTGCTTTCACAGTGAAACTTAAAACTGAATAAAGTACAACAACTTTGCATTAATTAACATTAATAAACTCTAATTTGACATTATTAAATACATTGCAATGAAAATTAATAACAAAACTCTTAAATATTTATCTTATTATCGGAGAATGAAACTCCTGCTTAATCGATTCCAATTTAGATTTAAGACCAGATATGAATCAGATGATTATTTTGGCATGTATGTTTATTTTCTTCTTCATTAATTCACAAAGCAAGAACATCCAAGGTCAGATTATAATGAGGAGTCAATCATGTCTTCAGGGGGCCCTTACAAATTTTTTTTAAAAATCAGAATAATTTGTATTCCAGGAGTTTCATCTTTATGAGTTGGCTGATATTTATTCTGCTCAGTCAGGCTAATTTGGCCAAAGGGTCTGTTTCCATACTAGGACTGGCAGATTGCCGTGTCAGCCTATGTCCATACGTCGGCTCCAGTCATTGAACATTGGGTGTAACTGTTTGAACTGTTTGATGGATTCCTTCACACCTTCCAGAATGCAAGTGTATTTTTTTATGGTCAGGTAAACAAATTAATAGCTAGAAAGAGTTAAGGTTCAAGATTCAATTTATTGCCATTGCAATAAAACAGTGTAATATTACATGAAATAGCTTTTTCCTGCAGTAAGGCAGACAGATTCGCCATCGGCTGAAATTCCCTGAAGCGCCTTTTACAGTCAGAGAAAGAGAAGCAATAGAGAGTCCACCCCCCCCCCCCCGCCCACCGCCAGAGTCACCAAATGCCCATAGATTCACCTCCAGCATTTCTGCAACCATACAGAGTCCAGTCCAAACCACTGGCAACCCGAGCACCAGATCCAAACCTCCGACACAGTCAGGGACCTTTCAGCGCCTTCGGCACCGCCTCACATCCCGGTTCTGATATCTGGTACCCCTTCAGCCAGATTCGAGCCCATTTTCACAAGTCCGCAGCTTGGTGTGAGTCTCCAGCAGCCCACAGCCTCCATGGGTTCCTCACTTCGAGTCATCAGCACCCCGCTGCGTGTGCAGGTCTTTCAGCCACTGGTCGGCCGCCATGGTCACCGTCCCGTGGGTCATTTCCTCTCCTTCTCAGACGGGGGATGGTCTCCATGTTTTCTGGTGCCCCGCACCAGTCCTCCACTCTCCTGGAGTCTGCAACCCCTCATGGCTCCTGCCGATCAGAGATGCCACCAACTTGGCCACAGACCCCGCGGTTGCGGGATTTTAAATAAAAGTACCTTTGGCACCTTTAATGTTCAAAGCCTGTGCTGAGCAGTTGATTGGGTGCTTTTACCCTGTGGGAGCGCTGTATTTCCACACCTCACTCCCCACAGGTCAGCACTGTTACAGCGGCTCTGGCAGCGCTGTCATTTTCAAACTGTTATCAGGATTAGCTACCAGAATACCTGATCTAGATGTGATTCTTCGTTCATAGCTTGAGAGTGGAGAGAGTTGTGGGGAAGAAAATCAGGTGATGGAGAATTATAGCAGGAGTGAGAGGAAGAATCAGAAGGAGAGAGGATCATCAGAAGGGGAGGACACATGTTGGGTGATTAGCATGGGGACAGATCAGAAGGAAGGGAGAATCGAAGTGGGATGAGCTTTGTAAGAGGTAAAGGATCATGGATAATAGAAAGAGGCAGGAAAGAGGGTTTCTGGGAAAAGTGGTCGGGGTAATATGGCAGTTGGGGCAATAGGAGAAAAGGAGTAGATTCTTTGGAAATAATGGTCTCAAGACGTTGGTGCTTGGTTGGAAATGTGATCAGCTCAGTCTGTGTACATTTTGGTGAAGAGGAAAGAGACCCAAAGACTTTGGCAGTGGCAAAGGCAGATGAAAGCCTTTTCTTTCTTCTTTGGCTTGGCTTCGCGGACGAAGATTTATGGAGGGGGTAAAAAGTCCACGTCAGCTGCAGGCTCGTTTGTGGCTGACCAGTCCGATGCGGGACAGGCAGACACGATTGCAGCGGTTGCAAGGGAAAATTGGTTGGTTGGGGTTGGGTGTTGGGTTTTTCCTCAATCATTAAATAAACAGATTTAAAGGGTAACCTCCTGGTCAGCAGATGGATGATTCAGACTCACCGCAGTGACCCCGGTTGGTCCCATTTAAGTATTGCTAAAATGGGAGTTACCCTTCAGATGAAAATCTATTTCAGTGCAGAGGATCCCTGTCTGTGAAATATAACCTTCCAAAGAACCCTGCATACTTTTTGATATTACTGCACGTGTCCAGTGGCCACCGTGTGTATGCATCTCTCACACACAAGGACAACCATTGTATAATTTATGAAAATGCATTCTTGCAAGTATCTGACCATTTTCTGTGATTGAGAATTTGGTAAAATTCTGCTCCACAACAATGCAGCACAAAATGAAATTTCTGGACTCGTTCCTTACTGAAGCTCTTGCTGTGTCATTTTCTGCTGCATTAAAATATATAATTTACATTCTAGCACAAAGGAAGATCTGGTACTACTGTGGAAACAGGCAAGTGACATTGCACACCTGCAGGGTTCACCTCTCTCTTACTATATACGTCATTTAGAGATACTTTCATCTCTCTCTCTCTCTCTGCACGAATGGGTTCATTTACATATCAAAGGGAAGTATTTAACATTCTCAATAGCCTTTGAATTCCACCCCCAACAAAAAAATCTTTGTTTCTTAACCAAATAAAAGGGTGTGGTGTGTAAGAAGGCCAGTTTGAACATTTGTTTTTATGCAACTTTCCCAACTATAATGCAGAAAAAAGTCTACATTGCCACAAAAACAAATATAATTTTCCAACAATATTTTATTCATATTAGATGTGTATATAATGTTTATTGTTTTATTAAATCATCCTTACACGTTTGCCAGATGTGACGGTGAGGTGCCTTATCAAATCGCTGCCACTCCAGTGAAAAATGCTCATAAATTGCTGTTTGGTTGGCAATTCCAGGATTGAGATACAACAGGAATGAACGAGTACCATCTGATGATGTTCCCACACTTTTGAGATCATTGTCTTTCTTAGTATTTGGGAGCTGCTGTGGGAGAAACATATTAAAGTTGGTAGGCTGTTGGACTGATGGCGAAGGGAATGCGTATCTAACGGTAGTGGGAGGGACATCAATCAAGCACTTTGCTTTCCTTGTATATGGCCATGATTTTTGAAGGTTGTGGAAGCTGTACTTATCCAGGCAATCAGAAGGTATTCCATCACACTTCTGAGTTGCACCTTATAGATGGTGGGAAAGCTTGCCACAAGATATCTAGCCTCTAACTTGCTTCTCTAAGCTACATTTTGTGGCTGACCCAGATGCATTCGAGAACAAGGATTATCCAAAGTGGGCTGCTACTGATATTAATACCGCTGAACGTCAAGGAAAGTGGCTTCCCATTCTCTTGTTTGAGACGCATAGGTGCTCTGTGGTCAGTAAGGGATTTCTTAAGGTGGCATGTGAGTGGGGAAAAAAGGTTGAGAACCACTGGGTTAAAACATTGCAAAGAACATTTTTACCAAAGAAAGGTCCATTTAAGAATCTGATAAAAAGCAGGAATAAAACTGTCCTGGAAAATGGAGGTTTATATTTTTGTTAATGATTCAAGATTCCTTTATTGTCAAGATGTTGCCTTCTGCCTGCCATAAGGCAGATAAAGATGTACCCTTTGGCTGATGGAAGTGGGGAGAAGGAAGTATGACTGGGGTGCCGTTGGCCCAGTTTCAACAGAACTCTTCAATGGCACATTTGGTCAAATGCTTTTGGTTGACTAAGATGCTCACTGTCATTTCATATCCAGAAATCAGTTCTACAGTTTATGTTTGGAGCAAGACTGCATATTGGTCTGAAGCCCAGTGGTCCTGGTGAAACTTTGATCATGCTATACTTGCAATAACTTGAGGTAGCCAATCTCACGACAGTATATTGTGGATCCCGCACTAGAAGTGTCTTTTTTCCCTTCACTACCATGACAAACATTTCTGTTGCTATCCCATGAATGACATGGAGAGAGGCCCTTTAATATCTCATGCACTTCCCAGTTATCAAGTGACACAAACATTGTGAGCTATTCATGCAGTTTACACGCTATGATTTAACAGGTGATACTGTGTACAAAATGCCAATATCGTTTTTTTTGTTTAGTTTATTTATATAGCACATTTAAAACAACTCACATTGACCAAAGAGCTGTACAGATCATAAATTGCATCTTAACTTAGGCAGCCATTTAAATGCTGTATAAAACGGGTACCCGAGGTTTAGAATTCTACATAAAATACAGTAACAATCACTTCAAAACACATTTTTGAATATTTTATTCAATTTTTTTCATACATGTAATTAATAAACTTTCAAATAAACAAATATAGATTGAATTTAAAATTACAAGATTACATGGTGGTTTTACCCCACCCTGCCCTCCCCTCCCACCCTTCTTATACCCCCCAACTCAGAAATTTTACAAAAAGCAAAAATATAAGTTTAATACATATTGTTATTTAAAACATAGAAAAAAAGAGAAAAATAGTTTCCTGGATTGCACACTGAGATCCTACAGTGTTTATACAACCATTTTAGGGAAGAAGTCCAACACAGGTCTTAAGAGGCCTGAAGTACATTTTACTTATTTAACCCTAACTGTTCCATATACGGGCTCCAAATTTGTTACAAGGCAGGATATATATTTCTGAAATTATATATAATTTTTTTTCCAAAGGAATACAACTTCGAATTTCTGCATTCCACCTCTCCAAACCTAAATATGTGTCTGATTTCCAGGTCACTGCCATCCACCTCCTTGCCACCACTAATGCTAATTTAATAAATTTCACTTGATAAAATGATAATTTTTATCTTAGGTCTTGTTCCTTCTATATTTCCCAATAAAGTAGGACTGGTTTTGTGGAAATATGGGACCAGGAATTTGTTCTAAAAAATGTCCTAAGTCCATCCAAAAAGACCTTGCTTTAGAACAGGTGTACAAAATGCCAATATCATTTTTTTTTAAAAAGGGATCTGACTGAGGTAAAAAAAAAACACTTAAAAGACATGCTGAGCAAACTAAGAAAGGGTGAAATCTACCTTCTCAGTGATTATGAAAGTTCAGTTTCTACCCTAATTGTAGACATGATTCCATATTTTTACTGCATTCAGTAAAATAGTGATTTCCCTATCCAGTATTCTGCCTGTGAGAATTCTCTAATGTTCAGCCAGTTCAATGCAAAGGATCTCTCTGCATTGACCCCTGGCGGCAACTGATGTTGAAAAAGGGGAAGTCAAACCACAGAGGTCACTCAATCTTCATGGGGAGCTTTTTTCAATAGCAAATCCATTGCTCTCTGCTGACTGTAACATCCCGCAATTCCATCTGGACCCGTCCCATCACAAGCCATTTATATCCAACTTTAAAGTCTAAATGTAATTTCCACTATCAGTTTATGCGTGTTACACAATACAATTTAATGCACTGTTTACAGATTCAAAACATTATTGAACAATGTATAGTAAAACTCCTGGTATTTGGAATTCAAGCAACCAGCCAAAAAAATGAATAAAATTAAAATAAATAAGATAAAAATGTATTTAAAATTGTAAAATAAATATTCTTTGAAGTAACACATAAATCTTTGGTGAAACTGGGAGCAAATATACAGCCAGCGGATGCCTTGGTCGTGGCTTTACTCATAGCCGCTGTTGTGTGAAGCAGCAATGGCGTCACCCAGGATGAAGAGCTGGTTGATGCCACTTGCTGTTAGCGTGACTCTCTTAAAGTGTCTCTTTATCCCTGCTTAGTAAGAGTTTCCCTGGCCAGAGGCTTCAACTGTAAACTTGGGGAAGTGGGTGGGGGTGTTATTGTCCAACTTTCAGGGATCTCCAAGGAGGGGGAGGAACCTGCAGATGCAATGACAGTTAAATGTTTTCAAAGAATGTGACTGAAAGTAAAGTAAATTGCTTTTAGGTTTATATATTCATACAAGTGGCATTTGTTCAGTGTAAGTGCCATGCAGTAATTTTGTCTTTTAAACTGTTTATTGTTAATGCAGGTGTGTTAGTCAGGCAATTATAAGAGTAAGGAAAATACTCTTCTCCGGCACCTACCAATCCCCATCAGTGCTGGATACCAGTTATTCATTATTTACAAGTACACGTAAACACCCTTACAGACCATAGCTGCAAATGCCAGTGCCTTACGGCAGATTAAAGGAAATTTTGTATAATATTAATTTTCTGTTTTGTTACATGACAATAAAATAATTTTGAATCTCCACAAAAATAACATACAGTAGGTCAGATTACACTTTCTGGATTCTGCATTCTGAACTTGCTGCTGAAGAACATCATGATGGCATGCCTATATGGCCTAAACTCCAAAAGGTAATCTTGTTATCTGAAACCATCCAGGAAGTCCTGATCAGCACCAGGGTCTTGTGCAATGTAATTGGGCCACATAGGCAGGTCAGAGCCAGCTCCTCTTACAAATGCCCTTTGGAAAGCTTTAACTTACTGTATAGCTCCTTGCTCTGTGATTTGTCAACATATTTCAATTTAAAATGACAAAAGTGAAATAAAATTTTTAAAAATGGTTGAAAAAGTTAAATTGACATGAATCAAATTAAAAAAATGCAACATTTTCTTAACCTTATTTTATTTTTGCATGTTCGCCTCCATTCAAAAGAAAGTCGAGCCTGGCACAGGGTGCAAGAGCAGCTTTCCCATCAACTTCTGGAAGTTCCATTAAGCTCTTGCTCCACTATCGAACTCCAGATCCCACCCAGTGACTTTTGGATTTCCACTTTCACGCAGTAATTACTAATGTGACATAGCATACAGTCATAAATAACACACAGAACTGCCCACAAAATCCAGACCATTGCTTGCCAAAATAGATCTGTGCCTAGACTGTTGTTTGTTTGTTATTTCACTACAGCCTGCCTGTGTCGACTTGCCTTAATAGCACACAAAATAAAGTGTTTTGGTAGATGTAACAATAAGCCATTGAAATCTGTTCAAAATAATGTGTCATACAAAAAAATCTACTACTGCATTTCCATTATGTGACTCAAACAGAAATGTTACTATACCACACGTTTAATACTTCATTCCACTGCATATCTCAAAAAAAAAATTAACAGGTCACATTTTAATAAAGAAGGAGATAAAAAAAAAGTTATCACCAACTAAAGCTTAAATTTGTTAATGTAGTCAGACAGCACAATAACTGGCCCTTTCGCCCTCGAGCCTATGCCACCCAATTAACCAACAACTCCAGTGCACTTTGAACAGTGGCGGGAAACTGGGGCACCCAGTGGAAACCCACACAGAGAGAACGTACGAACTCCTTTCAGACAGGGCCAGGTTAGAACCCGGGTCAAACCCAGTTGCTGGGACGATGACAATGTTGAGCTAACTGCTACGTTAACCATGCTGCCCTAGATATTTGATTCCTGAGCCATTGACTGAATGTAAGGCTCAGACTCCCAGCAACCCTCAAACATTTTACCCACAAACAGGAAAAAAAATTAGGAAATGTATTACCAAGAAGTGACACCTACAGTATACCACTGGCAGATACTCAAAAATCAATTCACAATTCATCTTCTACTGAAACAAATAGTAAATGTATACAGTGATAGGATAGGAATACTCATTTTATATTTTATCAAATATTTGTCTGTACATAATCCAGCCAAAAATTATATGCATGTGATTCAGTATCTTAACTTCTTTAGCTTTATATTTAATGTGAGCGTCTGGGAGGCATTATGAGGTAATGTTCTCACTCAGACCTTCAGAGAGTTTAAACACACAAAACTATTACAGGGTAGTATTCTCATTAAGAAGTTTCTTTTTATCAAACTGAGAGTGGAATGCAGGCAATTTCCAATCGATATTTCAAAATTTGGCCCAGATTTTCTTGTCAAGATAACGGCGAGGCAAATTGTGCTCACCGTTTGATGCAAATTGTCCACAAACTTCAAGTAAGGGAAAAATATGGTTAGTCTCAAAATCCAAAGCTTGTTTAATTTTTGTGGATTTAAATAGCTGCAAGAAATACCTTGAAAGATACAATAATGCTGCATTTGCAAAGTAAATTCCAATTAACGACCAGAGAAATGTAAATCTTGGCTACTCTAATTTAGCTAGCCTGTCAGTGTTGTGATCTGATCATTATTTCCAAAGAGATGCAAAATATTTGCCAATATGAAAACTCACCAATCTTTTCTGATTGTACTAGGATGTTGCTGCAAAACCCCAAATCACTTGTTCTTGACAATAAGTTCTGATTTTTGCATCCTACTTTCAGAGAGTCGCATGAATAACTCAAATTAAGGGACTGGGGATTAAACAGCAGAGAGTGTATCTGTTACTGATTTGACAATGAATGTCTTGTTTCCTTTATAACAATATCCTGAGCTCAAATTTGTTATAATCTTCATTCTGGATGTAATTAGATTTCCTATAGAAATTTAGTCCAAAACAATAAAAGCAATCCAATACATATTTCTTTTGTCATCCAGAAAAATACAGGGTGAATCTAATCACAGCCCTACTCTTCATCAGGAGTGAGGTTAAAGCATCATTAATGAGACATGACAAAAGGCAAAGGAGGAAAAACCCAACACCCAACCCCAACCCACCATTTTTCCCCTGCAGCCGCTGCAACCGTGTCTGCCTGTCCCGCATCGGACTTGTCAGCCACAAACGAGCCTGCAGCTAACGTGGACTTTTACCCCCTCCATAAATCTTCGTCCGCGAAGCCAAGCCAAAGAATGAGACATTCTATAATGGCATTTGCTCACCTAAACAATATACAGACAAAAAATATGCACTTTCACCACATAAGCTAATCAATGATTTTCTCCAACAAAAGAGAGTTAAGATTACTGTCTTTGCTTTTGTTGCCATTAATCTCAGCAATTATCAATGGTAACATGTTGTTACCATTAGTCAAAAACATATACAAGCCAGTAAAGCGTTATGTGGCATAAAAAGATTAGATTCTGAGTTGATGCAGCAAATAATTCAAATTCTTTTTTAAAATATCGTTTTTTTTTACATTCTGTGAGCCACTAGAATGTCCTCAAAATACAGAGATGCAGGAGGACTCAGCCAGTCTCGCAGCATCCATAGGAGGTAAAGATGTATTACCAATGTGGTTCCTTGAAGAAGTGCTCAGGCCCAAAACGTCAGTAATATATATTTACCTCCTATGGATGCTGTGAGACTGGCTGAGTTCTTTCAACAACTCTGTGTTTTGACTACATTCACAGAGACGGCAGACTTCTGTGTTTCACTAGAATATCCTCGACTGGTCTGGACGATTCATTCAAAACACAGTGCAGATGTTTAACACCTATCCAGCACCCTTAGCATTTGCTGCCTTAGTCACTACTACACTATGACTGCAGTACGTACAGCAACTTGTCCAAGCTTCTTCAATGCTTCTTTTCATACCAGAGACACCTACCAGCTAGAAAAGCAACGGCCTCAGTCCCATGGGGACAGAACTACCTGCAAGATACCCTGCTGGCCACACAATTTCTGACTTGCATTGGCTTTTCTATCAGTATTTTGGAATCTTTGTATCTAACAGACCACACCTGGAATATTGTGTTCAGTTCTGATCACCTCATTATAGAAAGGATGTGAAAGCCATGGAGAGGGTGTAGAGGAGATTTACCAGGATGTTACTTGGATTGGGAAAGAAGTCTTATGAGGCAAAGTTAACAGAGCTGGGACTTTTCTCTTTGGAACATAAAAGGATGAGAGGAAACTTAATAGAGGTCTAGAAGATTATGAGAAACATAACAGGACAGGAATGGGAAACGCCAAAGGAAATATGCACAAAGTTAGGAGAGGTAATTGAGGGGAGACATCAGGGGTAAGTTTTTTTTATATACACAGAGTTGCCTCATCACACGAATACCTTGTCAGGGACAGTGGTGGAGCCTGAAAACATTATGAGCATTTAAGAGACTCTTAGACAAGCATATGGATGAAGGGAAAATAGAGAGTTATGGAGTAGGGAGGGTTTAGTACCTTTATTTTAGGGATATATGGCAAAAGGCAAAGGAGGAAAAACCCAACACCCAACCCCAACCCACCAATTTTCCCCTGCAGCCGCTGCAACCGTGTCTGCTTGTCCCGCATCGGACTTGTCAGCCACAAACGAGCCTGCAGCTGTCATGGACTTTACCCCTCCATAAATCTTCGTCCGCAAAGCCAAGCCAAAGAAGAAAGATATGGGTTAGCACAACATCAAGGGCTAAAGGGCCTGTACTGTGCTATAGTGTTCTATGTATAAGAGATGGTCAGCAAGTGTAGATTTTGCCATTGATCGTAGCCTGTGTGAAACAATAAAATATGTTGCATCTGATGCATGCAAAACCTCTCCCACTTTACCCTAACTATCTCCAGGGACCTGGGTTCAAATCCAGTGCTGTCTATAAGTAGATTGGATGTTCTCCCTCTATGTGGGTTTCCTTGAGGTGCTCCAGTTTCCTCCCTAAAGAAATATGGGGTTGGAAGCTTAATTGGTTACATGGGTATAATTGGGTTGTGTGAGCTCATGGGCTGGAAGGGCTTTTTACCTACCATGCTGTATCTCTAATTTTTTTTAAAAATTTCCATTGCATTCTACGGTTGTAGTTCATAACCATTATCTTTATTCTGGTCTGCTCATGTTTATTTCACATAGAGTTCAAGCAATTAGCAGGGTAGAAGGCAGCCTGGATTTGCAACTAACCATCAAATGTAAAAGGAGATAATAACCTCATATCTGACCACCCTATAATACATAAAAGTAATTAAATCTATCAAAATTAGTATTAAACAGTCAACCTTCACAAGAAAAAAGCTGATTTAAAGGTATATTCAATAATCAATACTCTTCTTTGGCTTGGCTTCGCGGATGAAAATTTATAGAGGGGTAATGTCCACGTCAGCTGCAGGCTCGTTTGTGGCTGACAAGTCCAATGCGGGACAGGCAGACACGGTTGCAGCGGTTGCAAGGGAAAATTGGTGGGTTGGGGTTGGGTGTTGGGTTTTTCCTCCTTTGTCTTTTGTCAGTGAGGTGGGCTCTGCGGTCTTCTTCAAAGGAGGTTGCTGCCCGCCGAACTGTGAGGCGCCAAGATGCATGGTTTGAGGCGATATCAGCCCACTGGCGGTGGTCAATGTGGCAGGCACCAAGAGATTTCTTTAGGCAGTCCTTGAACCTCTTCTTTGGTGCACCTCTGTCTCGGTGGCCAGTGGAGAGCTCGCCATATAACACGATCTTGGGAAGGCGATGGTCCTCCATTCTGGAGACATGACCTACCCAGCGCAGTTTGATCTTCAGCAGTGTGGATTCGATGCTGTCGGCCTCTGCCATCTCGAGTACTTCGATGTTGGAGATGAAGTCGCTCCAATGAATGTTGAGGATGGAGCGGAGACAACGCTGGTGGAAGCATTCTAGGAAGCGTTCAATACTACATACTCTTTAAAACCACTGGCTGCAAGAGGTACTTCATTTCTTTCCTCCTGGGAATGGGTGACAAGGTGACCTGCTCTTTGAAATATTTTTTAAAAAACAGTAACATTGTTTTTGGAAATTAATAAGCATAAATTACACAATATACTACCAAATTAGAGAATCCATCAAACGATGATTTCTTGCAAAATTCCTATTCCATAATCTGTCAATTTTCTTTGGATCCTATTTAAATCCATTTTTAAATTTAGACATACAACATGGTAACTGGCCATTTCGGCTCACGAGTCCATGCTACCCAATTCACCCCCAATTATCCTACACCCCCGGTACATTTCGAACGGTGGGAGGAAACCGGAGGCCCCAGAGAAAATCCACGCGGAGATCGTTCAAAACTCCTGACAGACAGTGTGGGATGCGAACCCCAGTCCCGATTATTGGTGCAGTATAGGCGTTGCACTAACTGCTCCACCTTCCTTGCCAATCACACAATGTTAACATCAGAACTTGTTGACAAAAAAATTCAAACCAAAGCACTTTTAATTCTGACACAAATTCATTAAAACTAAGTGTTTTCTATATTCATAATTGTAACTTTGTTCACTTTTATTTCATGAATAGGTTTGTCCATCTAAAAAATTGAAAATGGATTCATTTTACATTTTCTCAAGTGATATATCAAATTCTAATTAAACAGATTTTTATCTTATTACAAAACTAATGATTTAAAAAAAAATACCAGCATGTGATTTAATCCACTTTTTAAATTTAATTTAATTTTATTCATTTCAATGATCTAAACTGTTTGTTTTCTTAAACTCTAGTGTTAAAACTGACACTTGAGTTTTTGTACCTGGGTACAAATCTCCATCATCATTTAAAAAGTTTCAGCAAGGGAGAAAAAAAATCCTCAGATCAAAAAGGTTTCTTCGACAATGGTATTTATCAGGATTTGATTGTGTTCAAATTGCAGTACAAAACTATCAAAGGATATGTCTGTTGTGTGGACCGTTCTGATCAATGTTCAGGAGCACAATGCAGCAAGTCTTCTGTACAGGTCTTTTCTTCTTTAATGTGCTGTTTGAGGGTTTATGTATAACGAAGGCACATAATTTATTTATTTTTCCAGCCTTTTGAATAGGTTTGAACTTATTGCACTCGTTGGTTGACAATACAGTATGCCATAGTTGGCAAGTGTATTCAATCCATGGCCTAATCAATGACTTATATACCACAAGCAGGTCATCACCACTCAACTCTGTTCTTTTCAAGATTGTCAAAGAATAGAGTCTTTTGTTGTTTTTTTTGTAAATAAAGTCAATGTAAGTGATCGATTTTAAATCATTAGGTAGCTTTAAACCTACTATTTTCAATTTAGAACCAACAATACACAATTATCCTTCAGTTTGAAAAATCCCATGTGGACTAAAGTTAAAGTACTAAATGATTGCTGCAGGACGATTGATTTGACAAAGAAAGAAACATATCTGCTTATGGATTGTATTTTATCATACTCATTATTTTTACTTTGGAAGAACAAACAATAATCAGAATTAAGAAATGTTTTCCCACCTCCAGTCTCAGGTCGCATTGCTAAAATATCGATTAGTACTACGATCAACTTTCTTTCTACAACACTGCACACATCATAAAATCTGGAGTTCAAAATCAACCCTTCTCACTAATAGCTGAAGGGACAGATCACCAAGCCTGCACTTGACAAGGTTTGATTTCTCTAGCTCAGGTTACTGTCATTCTGCAACCTGAGTAGCTTAAGAGAATTTGCCTCAGTCAAACAATGCGGGGGAAGAGATCCCAGTGGCACGAAATCAACGACACACTCTTGGTATAAGTACCCTTGCCTTTGCCAACACGGCCTTTAAGATCAGCTACGAAAATGTCATGTGTCTGAACACTATTGTGCTATAAATGAAGAGCTTTCCTTTGGCCTATTTGGCCAGGCTCTCGAGCGCACTTTGTTTTCCCAAGAGAAGAAAGCAAAGTAGTAAACCATTTTTGCAGAATGTCATTCTCCCACAACAGTTTATGAAAGAAACATCTGTGACAGGAATCTCTAATGCTTCTTTCAAAGCAAACCCTGACAGTAAAAGAGCTCGGCAAAAAGCTGCAAATCAATGCTTGAATTCCTCTTGCTGCATGACATCTAATTTACTATGTATCGCATGCAAACTTCTAAGTATTTTTTTCTCCTCACATACGCTGTGAGGCAGTGAGATGTAGTGGCTCATTTCCAAACTTCAGCTGAATAAACATTTGGCCATTTGCTGGACAGGTTGGCATGCTAGCGAGTTTCTGCCTTCCTATCTAACCTCACTGATCCTGCGGAAAGCAACTCGCTTACAAATTCAAATCAAAGATGGCTTGTTAATGGCATGGAGGTGGCTTAAATGGGGCAATTGTTTTTCAATCTCCAGCAACATCTGATCAGCATACAGCTTCCCTCTGAAGTAGAATAGAGGCGGTGTTTGGATTTTTATGTGCTGTTTATTGTGTTGACTGGAGAAGATGGAAAGCCTCAGATGTTTAAGGGAAGTTAACAGAGGTGAGTGCCACATAACACTTTTATCTTTATGATGACATTTGAAGAGTAAACATGGTAATTAAAACCCATCAGCAGCGGTAGGTGAATCTTAATGTTTTTCCCTCTTTTTGGTTCACATTCAGTCACAAATATTTTGTGAATTAAACTAGCTGCTCAGTTTTCTTGCCAATCACATTAAATACAGTAGCAAGCTAATCGCTAATGTATTTATTAGAAACAACTCACAGTATGTCGGGTTGCTTCAGTTGACACCGATTAAGTGTGGATAATTTAAGCATATCACTTTTCAAAGGGCAAGGAATTTTCCCCTCTTTTTTTCTGTCTCTGTCTGATTGACTCTCTATCAATCTCTTTCCCACTCTTTCTCAGTTCCAAAGGGAAATATTTCCCAGTGAACAAATAATAATAGAGAAACGTGTTATTTTTAGAGCAGGGTTTTTCCACAATTTGCATTCTCCTCCCAAAGCCATCACCCATCCCCCCACCCCCCCCCCCCCCCACCATCATTCTCATTGATACCTCAAGTGTCAATCTGAGAACATCATTTATTAATATGTGCTATGGTCCGGGCGGTATGAGTTCTAAAGCTACTTGAGCAAGTCTACATTTAAATAGAGTGTATTTTATGAGTCATTTTTACTTTCTCAGTGCAATTTAATTTATGCATGCTTTCTGTTGAATTATTTTATATTGGGTGATCAATTAGGCCATGTATTTGAATGACCCACTGTCACATTTTGATTGGCCTCCCTTGTGATGCAAGGGAAGTGTTCATTTGCAGTTACTGGGTGATTGCTCAACTTCTTTGTCCATTTTATAAAATGCTTTCATATACTTTAATTTTTTTTTAAATTGCCCTCTTGTCCCTGTGATATTTTTAAAGGCTTTCAAATGAATATGAACCGTGCTGTACTGTAGGAAGGGGAAAAATAGTTTTAGCCTGGCTTCATGGTCAGTTAAGCTGTTAACCAAATTATGATCAGAAGCTCCTACTTTCAGATACCAATGTCACACTCATGAGATCATCCATCATTAAAACATTTCAAAATATAATTTAAGCACTATACATTTTGAAATACTGTTCTACTCTCTGGCTTAAGATGAACACCGACCGATATGGTCTTAGAGGCCTGGAGACCAGCATACCTCAACTGAGTGACACTTCTTCACACGTGAATTTGCACAGTAAACAGCTGCTGGATTATGATTGGCAGACACTTCAAATCTAATCCTGCCTTAATCCAATGTTCACACCATGCACATTAGAGTGAAACTGTAGATGGGCTTCTTCCCCCACATTCGCCCATGCCACTTCCTCTAGCTTGAAGGGTTGAAATCAATACCAGCATTACCCCCCCCCCCCCGCTCCTAAGATCAGCTCTTCTAATAAAGACGGACTCCACTCCATATGACAATAGAATTTGTGGGATCTGTGATTTTCATGATCACATCCACAGCTCTCTTCAGTGAAGATTTGTGAGGATTAAGGATGGTTTAATTCCCTGTTTTATTGATTCTCAGGAGGTTAATGAGGCCGAGGTAGGATCTTCAGACTTAGACATAGGAGGAGTTTGATGTTATGGGTGGTCTGGCGAAACACTGCTCTGTCTAGTTGAATATGTACAGTCAAATGATAATAAACTTGAACTTGAGTACTATGGGAGGTGGTCCACTCTTTGTCATCTGTGCTCAGCTTCCTTGTCCTCTTGATGAAGTCTTAAAATTTCCAGTAACATTTAGAAGGCTAACTCTCTAGTTTGACTGAGCATGGACCAGGGATTATTGCATGTTATGAGCATGTGACTGCTTTTTAAGGATGTTTTGCAAATATCCCTGAAGCATGTCTTCTGCCTTTCTGGTCCTGGGTTGTTCGGGATTCTGGTGCTGGGCTACCTGCCAGAAATGACTGAATGCCATTGCAGCTTTGCAGTCCAGAATGTCAGGACTTCATGGACTTCTCCAGCAACAACTGACCAGTGCATCATTTTAATATCACAGTCCCAGAGACTGGAGGTTCTGGCATTGACATTGTCATCCCGAGTGAGACAGATGAACCATGATGAGTCAGCTCATTAAGTGGACATTAAGTATTAGCAGCGTCGTACAGTGCAGTATTAGTATTTGAATAATACAGCAGGCCTAAAGTTTTTGTTATGTTCTTGGAAAGTGCTGCTTTAAGTGAAACAATGTTAAATGAAACCAATTTTTCCATTGGCTCAATGATTAAAAAAACAAGGATCAAGTCCCTGCATTTTATTTTTGGTCACAAAACCATCACCAAACTTCTACATAATGTCCCAAAATTCTACTAATATTGAACATTGAGATTAATGTGTTCTATACAGGCATTTAAGAAAGAATAATAAAAATTATTGGATCAATTTTTGTGAATCGTTCAGTGATGCCGGTTGTAGTGGTGGTGGCTGGTATGGGGGAGGTGACTGGGATCCTCGCCACTGAAGGGCAGAGATGCAGCTTGACTGTCATCAGCACAGACAGTGAGGGTGGTACTGCTGCAAGAAATTCCAGAGACCTGGTGTTGCTTCAGATTGGCCTGGAGTTATAGGTGGCATTGATGGCCCTGATGTTGCTTGACTGTTCAAACTTCTAGATTAATGTTTTTTTTTAAAACACATCCAAGGTTTGTTGCCATGCATTTTTTTTTGTAATGAGGAAGCTAAGCTGTCTGAAAGGAGTTTTCACATTCTCCCTGTGTCTGTGTGGGTTTTCGGTGGGGGCTCTGGATTCCTCCCGCTGTTCAAAATGTACTGGGTGTGCGGGTTAATTGGGTGTAAATTGGGTAGCACTGACACGTGGGCCGAAATGGCCTGTTACTGTGCTGTACGTCTAAATTTTTTTTAAAAATTAAATTTTGAAGGTAGAATCACCTTCAATGTTATTCATCCATTCTCCTAGACTGAAATTAATTCACAGGATGAATAAGAAATTTTTCAACATTCTTCCTTCCATGCTTAGGGAGTTTTTATTCAAATAAAGATAGAACATCCACAGGTGGAATTGAGTACTATTTCTTTGGAGTTGCCATAGCCTTTTATTTCTGGGGAAATTGTTGTTTGAAGACTAAGACCTCAAAATCCAGCATAAACCTAATGGTCCACTGGCAGAAGCGATCCACATGCTCCTCCAGATATTCGTGACATTAATTACCTAAATAGGCACCTCAGAGTACTGGAGAATTACCACCAGTGCACTTTCCATATCACATTAAACCAGCCATTCTCAACAGGGACCATACATCTCCCCTGGGGTGGGGGGGGGGGGGGCGGCGGCACAGCATATTCAAGAGGGGCCACGAAATAGGCCCTCCCCTTGAGGGTAGGTGAGATTGGATCGAGGGGTCATAAGTTAAAGGTTAGGGGGCAAAAGTTGAGAAGTAACACGAGAGGAAACTTCTTCACTCAGAGAGTGGTGACTGACTGGAATGACCTTCTGGAAGAAATGGTTGCAGCAGGGTCAATTTTGTCATTTAAAAGAAGGTTCGATAAGTACATGGATGTGAGGGGGTTGGAGGGTTATGGAGAGGGAGCAGGTAGTGGAGGTCACTTAAATCGGTGCGGACTAGAGGGGCCAAGATGGCCTGTTTCGGTATTGTAATTGCTATATGGTTATAGTTTAAATGATTTTTTTTTGTGTAGTCGATAGGAGAGAAATACTGAAGAAACCAACTAAGCTTGACTGCTTCACAGGGAAGGGGGCCCATACATTTTGAGTAGAGTCGTACTGGGGCCTCAGATAACAAAAGCTAAATTAAAAAGCAAAGTTATTAAATGGGTAATTGCAGGACCACAATTATCCAATGAATAAAAATATCCCAGATCAACAAACCAGAATAAACTGGAGTGCAAATTTTCCTGCTGTTGAGGTACACCAGGTGCAATGTACAGAGAATAGTTTGCAGAACTCAACGGGTTAGGCAACATCAGTGGGAAATAAGAATTGTTGATGATGTGGGTTGGAAACTTTCATCAGTTCTTTACCTCCCACTGATGCTGCTCAAGATGTTTTCACGATGGCAGCGTATGAGGTTTCACTGGTCACTTCAGCTCCTTTCGATGGTAAAATTCCCAACCCCCAAACAATATCTATTTATTGTCCTGCATATACAGTATATTGTCTCTAAATGTGTTTTGCTTGGTTGTGTGTCTGAATGTTTTTGCACCAAGGACTGGAGAATGCGGTTTTGTCGGGTCGTACTTGCACAGTCCTTGTACAAGGACTGCCTAAAGAAATCTCTTGGTGCCTGCCACATTGACCACCGCCAGTGGGCTGATAACGCCTCAAACCGTGCATCTTGGCGCCTCACAGTTCGGCGGGCAGCAACCTCCTTTGAAGAAGACCACAGAGCCCACCTCACTGACAAAAGGCAAAGGAGGAAAAACCCAACACCCAACCCCAACCCACCAATTTTCCCCTGCAACTGCTGCAACCGTGTCTGCCTGTCCCGCATCGGACTTGTCAGCCACAAACGAGCCTGCAGCTGACGTGGACTTTTTACCCCCTCCATAAATCTTCGTCCGCGAAGCCAAGCCAAAGAAACTTGCACAGTGTGTTATGCCTGGTATTGTGTCTGAATATTTTTGCACCGAGGACTGGAGAATGCGGTTTTGTCGGGTCGTACTTGCACAGTGTGTTATGCCTGGTTGTATGTCTGAATGTTTTTGCACCAGGGACTGGAGAGTGTGGTTTTGTTGGGTCGTACTTGCACAGTCAGATGACAATAAAGTCGACTCAACCCACTAGGTTCCTCCAGCAGATTGTTCTGGGTTTCAGATCCCAGCACCTGTGATCTCTTGTGTGTCTCCTGAGGGCAAGATCAGATGGGCTTCCAAAAACAATAAAAACACAATTGTCTTATCTAAATGCAAGAAAAGATCTATTTGAATAAGCTGCAGAAGAATGACAATGTAGTTGGAAACTCTCACAACAGGAACATAGGAAAGGGTAGATGGACAAAAAACTTGGGAAGCACAAAGAAAATTCTCACCCAAGTTGGAATGAGTGATGGCACTCTTCAATCTGAATTGAAAGACTATATTCTCTGACAGATAACCCAAAGAAGAGAACCCAAAAATGTCAAATGTTTGAGCAAATGAAGATTTGCTGGAGGAACTTAACAGATCAGACACCACTGGGCCAGTCAACCTTTTGGGTCTTGGATGCTTTATCTAAAGTAAAAGAAAGGATGTGATGATTATACATAAAAAGGCAAAAAGAACCGGGGGGTGGGGGGAAGGGCCCAGAGGTATTAGGGAGTAGAACAGAGGGTGTGAGGTGGAGCGACCCCTTTGCTGAACACCTACACTCTGTATCTGAGATTAAACTGGAATGGTGACAGATTTACAATTGAAGATTACCCAAGAAATAATTTGGGATGATATTTAGGGTGTCGTCAAAAACTTGAATCATTGTATAGCGCAGTGATTTTCAAACTTTTTCTTTCCACTCACAGACCACTTTAAGTAATCCCTATGCTCTGTATTAGTAAGGGATTACTTAAGGTGGTCTGTGAGTGGAAAGAAAAAGTTTAAAAACCACAGGCAGAAGCCAAAGTGATGGAGGGAATGCAATAAATTCCATATCAAATCTAATGTGCCCTAGATTGTGTTCATTGAGTTATAGGTGTAGCTTTAAATAGTTTGGGTGTTTGCAATCCTGGACTTGCAGTTATGCTTCGCTTTTGCCTGTTTTTGTTCAAATGAACTCAGTTATTTTAACTATTGGTGCTTGCTTTTGCAAAACCTGTCTGAGTTATTCACAAGGGGTCTGATTTCAGGGTAGTGAAATACCCTGCTTGGTGTCTCTGTGGTAATAAGACCTAGAAACTGAATTAGGCCTTTCATCCCCATTCTCCTGGTTTTCAATAATCTTTGAAGCCCTGAAAAAAAAATCAACAACTTCTCAAACTTTGCTTTAAATATATCCAATGATTTAGCCTGCACAGCTCTCTTTGGCAAGAAAATCCCGATTCACCACCCCCTGAATGAAGCAATTTCTCCTCTTCTCTGCTCTGAAAGGATGTCCTTTAATTCAGAGGCTGTGCTTTCTGGTTCTAGAATCCCACGACTGGAAACATCTTCACCATGTCCACTCTATCAAGCTCTTTCAATATTTAGAAAGTTTTGATAAGATCTTCCTTCTAACTCCAGCGAGTACAGATCCAGAGCCATTAAACGCTCCTCATACGTAACCTTCTTATTGTTAGGATTATTCCTGTCTACCTCCTCTGAACCCCTCTGCAACACCAGCACATCCTTTCTTTGGTATTAGCTCAAAACTGCTCACAATACTTCAAATGTGGTCTGATTGATGCCTAGTAAAGCCTCAGAATTATATCTTTTCCTTTATATTCCAGTCCTCTCAAAATAATGTTAACTTCTTTATTACTGACTCAACCTGAAAATTAATTTTCAGAGAATCCTCCACTCGGTCTCCTGTCCCTTGGACCTTCACTTTCTGAATCTTCTTCCCCTTTAGAAAATACTCCATTTAGTCCTTCTAAAGTCCATGACCATACACTTCCCCACACTGTATTTTATCTGCTACTTTTACCCATTCTCCCAACCTATCTATGTCTTTCTGGAGAATCTTGATTTCCTCAACACTGCCTGCCCGCCCCTCCATCTATCTTTTAATTATTCTCAAACTTGGCCACAAAGCCATCAATTTTGTTATTGAAAACCTTTTTTTTTACAATGTGAAAGATAGCGGACCTAACATTGGCCCCTGCGGAACACCTCTCATCTCCAGAAAAAGCCCAATTTATTGTACTCTTTGCCTTTTACTCTCAGTCAATCTTCTAGCCATACTGGTGCCATAGAATATTACAGCACAGAAACAGGCCTCTTCGGCCCTTCCAGTATGTGGTGAAAATTTTTGTTTTTGCATAGTCCCACTGACCTGCCCCAGTTCATACCCCTCCTATCCATGGAACTGTCCAAATTCCACAAATGTTAAAAATGAGCCAGCATTCCCCACTTCTGTTGGAAGTGTATTCCACCCCTAAACTTACCCCTTTCACTCTAAACACATTTCTGGTTTGTATTTCATCTACCCTCAATAGAAAAAGACTATCTACATTTATTCTGCTATCCTCCTCATAATTTTAAATACCTCTATCAAATCTCCCCTCTTTCTTCTACACTCCAGAGAATAAAGTCCTAATCTATTTAACCTTTATCTGTAATCCAGTTCCTGAAGTCTGGGCAACATTTGTAGTAAATCTTCTCTGTACTCTTTCTATCTTGTTGATATCTTTCATGTAGTTAGATAACCAAAACTGCACAAAATTCTCTAAATTTGGTTGCACCTTTCCCATAATGCTATAGCTCTAATCTTGTTTAGCAGCTTTATGTGCGACACTTTGTCAAGGCCTTTTGAAAATCCAGTAAATAACTTCTTCAAATAACTCCATCAGATTTGTCTGGCAATATTTCTCCTGAAAGAAACCACATCGACTTCTGCCTATTTTACCTTTTGCTTTCAAGTATCCTGAAATCTCATCCTTATAATCTTGCCAACCACTGAAGTTAGGCTAACCAGCCTATAATATCCCATCTTTTGCCTCTCTCCCTACTTGATGAGTGGAGTAGTGACATTTCCAATTTTCCAGTCCTCTAGAAATATTCCATCCACTAGCGACTCTGAAACAAAAATCACTGCTCATGTCTTCACAATTGCTTCAGTGATCTGTCAGAACTCGGGTGTATATTCCATTTGATCCAGACGACTTAACCGCCTTCAACCTTTCAGCTTCTCTAGCACCTTCTCTTTCATAATTCACTTCTGCCACCTGACTCTGGAATTTATGGCACATCATTTGTCTCTTCCACAGTGAAAACTGATGCAAAATACCTGTCCAATTCATCTGTCATTTCTTTGTTCCGCAGTAACAGTTCTCCAGCATTATTTTCCCTCAGTCCAATGTCCACTCTTGCCTGTTATACTCTTATATAGCTTTAAAAAATGTTTTGATGTCCTCTTTTATGTTATCAGCTAACTTGTCTTTCATATTTCTTCTTTCCTCTTCTTATTTCTTTTGATGCTGCCTTGTTAGTTTTTTTTTCAATAAATCGACCAATCCTCTGGTTTTTCACTAATTTTTGCGATACCAGAAGCCCTCTCTTTTACTTTTATGCTGTTTTTAACTCCCCTTGACAGCCACGGCTGCCCCCACCCTCCTTCTAGAATACTTCTTAGGGATGAAATGATCCTACATCTTCTGAATTATTCACAGAAACTTCTAACATTGCTGCTCTGCCGTCTTCCCTGCAAGGGTCCTCTTCCAATCAACTTTGGCCAGTTCATCTCTCATGCCTCCATAGTTAACTTAACTCAACTGTAATACCAACACTCCCAATTTTATCTTCTCCCTCTCAAACTGCAGAGTGAATTTTCTCATATTGTGATCACTGCTTCCTAATGTGCAGGATCTGAAGTAACAATATGTAGAACAAAATGTAAAGTAAGATTTCCCACTGGGATGAAATAAGGTATCTCGACTGCGGTACATGGTAGACAACTCCACAACACAATACTTAGCCTTTTACATCATTTTGTGTTCAAAATATTCTATCTGCAACTCTGCACTAAAACTAAGATAGATAATATTCTTCTATACATTTGATTCCTCTGTTAAATTTGAAGAAACTTGGCACCCATTCATACAATATTTTCAAACTAAATAATTTATAACTTTTATTCTGATTTATTGTCCCTTGCTGATTCCATGAAGTTTCTCTCTTGAGTGAAGATCAGGCTTCTTGGAGGCTCTGACAGTGGTTAGAGCACTGGTCTTGTAAACCAGGGGTTTTGAGTTCATCCCACACTAGGGCCTCATTTCTGTGAGGGGCACTTAAAGTCGTGACTCTCTGTCTTCCTCATGGTAGACAAAGTTAAAGAATTTCATGTATGTTACATTCTAAATGTAGTATTACACGACAATAATGGAACCTTTATCTTTATGTTTGATCCAGTTTTTTTTTTTAAGATTAGTATAAGGGGTTTTTAAACCATAAAAGCAATTTTTTTTTCCTTTGATTGAGTATGGAGAGATGAGAACACTATTTTTACTGATTGTTTTATATTGTAATATTTTCAATCATGTATCCTTATTCTCTCCATGCATTGTCTATTGTATGTTTTATATTGAAATCAATAAAAAAATTTGATAAAGAAAGAATATACAGCAGAATCTCCATTATCTGGAATTCAATCATCCCAAAACTGGCAAAAAAGAAACAAGGAAATAAACCAATAAACAAATTTTAAAGTAACTAAGAATAAATAAAATTCAAGATACAAGTTTAAAATTTTAAATGTAATCCAAACCAACACACAACCCCGTGGTGAAAATGGGAGGAAGCATTCAACCAGCAGAGAGCCCCAGTGGCACCCTGCCCGTAGCAGGTGTTTGAATAAAATGGCAGCACCCAGGATGAAGACCCAGCCAATGCCACACACCGCTGGCATCAAAGTGTCTCCCTCTCACTGTCTAGTAAGAGTCTTTATTCATATTAGGTGTATTAGTCAGGTTTTACCTGTAAACTTGGAAGGGGGGGGGTCATTTATGATGGCAGCGGGCTTAGTATAATGGTTAGCGATCAGGGTTTGAATTAAAATTTTGTAAATTACTTGAATTACCTGATTAAAGTGAACTTTACTACATTACTGTTTTTTTTTCAAATTAGATCTTGCTCTGCCATTCGTCTTTTAAGCTATGCATTCTTAATGCAGGTGTATTAGGCATTGTATCAGTGGGTCTCAGCCAACTGGAAAATTTGCATATGCAACATGCTCAATCCCTGTAGGTGCCGGATAATTGGGATTCTACTGCGCATTCAAATTTCCAATGGGACATAAGAGAAGGAGATTAATTACTCAGTTTAGAGCAAAATTGGGAAGCCTCATGTCAAATAACATTTACTTGTTAATGGATATTGCGATTACGATTTCTTTTTCTTAGTTTTCACTCCTTTTCACTAGAATTTAATCATCAACTGTTTTGTTCAAGAGCATCTCCGGAAGCCAGATCTTGAGAACGTGAAAGTAATCAAGTCATCAAAGTTATACTGCTTTTAGCAAGTTTATTTTGCCTAATGTAAAAAAAAACTGATGGATTTACTGATGGCTGAGAATAAGGTGCACAGATGTCTTGTTTCCCTTGGGATAACATTGGCCATACAGCTCTTTCTTTCTCTTTGCATCCCAGCAACCATTTCCGATTGAGAAAGGTGTAAACCTTTTCACACAGTTCATATATTCTCCTTGATTTCAGGGATATGCACCACCCGTCACTGTATTAATCAACACTCTCAAGAAGACCAGCTGTTGCATAAGATCTGTGACCTTTATCCAGTTGATGCTAAAAACAAAACTGCTCAGTAATCCAATTACACAGTTGTATGTGTGTCTGAAGGCTCTGTACAAATCTGACTGTCAGTGCAACAAATTCACCCAGGTAAACTACTAATACGGTCAGGTCCACCTGGTATAATTCTGTCCATTTCAAGGATATCTTCTGGAATATAAATGGAACTTCAAAGGGTACTAAATCCATCATTTGTGCTGTTTCTCTCTAGTTCATAAACAGATCATTTCGTCCCATTGGCATCTTCTTCGCTTGACTACTGAAGCCAAAGTGAGATCAAAGCATATTTTGATTTGAATGTTATGTTTAGATCAGTTGATTTAATGTCAAATATAAGATGCTTGCAACATTACAAATTAGTAAAGACAAATTTATTGATCATTAGGTACAAATTAACTGTCCCGTAATTATTCCAATGTCCCTATGATTTGTATGCAGTGTTATGCATCTGACGACCTCTGCATCTTTCCAGATCTGGACAATGTTCTATCTTGTCTTGAAATGTTCACAATCACAGAAGCCAGGCTTTTGATAACTTGTATATACCCCTCAGAAATGGCTGAGGGCACTGGATACAGTGGAATTAGACAATTTCCTGGCTCTGGAATGCCCCTCCAGTATAGTTGCAACCTGATAGCATGATAAAATGTTTCAGGCATGTACTCTTTTCAAATACCAAACCTGGCCTAATCTTCTGATTATTACCTATCGACTTTACTCTCAATCCATCAGCAAAATGATGGAGGATGTTGTCAGGAATGCTATCGAGCAGCATTTACTCTCCGTTAGCTTGCTCTCTTGGCTTTCACTAGGATCGCTTGGATCTGGTTTACTTAAAGAAAGCATTGCCACCATCTAGATGGACTACCTAGTTTCTTTATGCGATGAGATTCCATGTCTATAATAATACTGGAAATAATTGCTGTCTGAACACTATTGACTTCCTTTCATGGGGAACACACCACCTCCAATGAAAAACTTGGAGACAGTATACATTACTAATTAATTGTGAGTATGTAATTGTAAGTGGAAATGCATTTGGTCATGGTCAGATGCAACACGTACCTAATTAAAGATCTGGACCAACTGCAATTTGCCTATTGTCACCATTGCTCCACAGCAGATACAATATTGCTCGTTCTCCACTAAACTCTGGATCACCTCAAAAACAACAGTTCATACATTTCGCTGCTCTTCATCGACTACAGCTTGGCCTTCAGCACCATTATTCCCTCAGAGCTGGTCAAGAAGCTCCAAACTCTAGGCCTCTGTACCCAACACTGCAACTGGATCCTTGACTTTCTTATTGGAAGATCACAACTCTCTACAAGTTTGCCGATGACACTACATTTCTCAGCAGAATCACAAATGGCAATGAGGAAGTGTCCAGGAGGGAGATTGATCAGCTCATTGAATGATGCCACGACAACAACCTTGCGCTCAACATCAGCAAAACCAAGGAGATGATTGTGGAATTCAGGAGGAAGTCAGGGGAACACGATTCAGTCTTCATCAAGGGCTCTGTAGTGGAGAGGGTCAAGAACTTCAAATTCCTGCATGCCAGATCTGAGGATCTGTTCTGGAGTCTTCATATTGATGGAATTACACAGAAGGCGCATCAAAGGCTATACTTTGTGAGGAGTCTGAGCAGATTCATTATGTCACTGAAAACTCTCATAAGCCTCTCCAGGTGTACCATGGAGAGCATTCTGGCTGATTGCATCACTGTCTGGCATGGAGGCATTAACTCTCCAGACAAGAATTAACTCCAGAGGGTTGTTAACTCAGCCTGTGACATCACAGGCACCAGACTTCACTCCATCGAGGACATTTACATGAGGTCTTAAAAAAAAAAGCAGCCTCTATTCTCATTAATGCATTAATTTGTGTTCCCATCTTTGATTTCCTTATACCTTTTGGATTTCTGTCCATTAAGGGGTCCAGAACACAATTAAAATCACCACCAACTAAGACATTTTCATTAGCTTGCGTTAAGAGTAAAAAAAGCTTCTGAAATAAACCGCTCATCGTTTATATTAGGGGCATGAAGATTCCAAGATTCAGCAAAAATTTTACAGTTCACTCTTAATACTTTGAACATTCCAATTCAAATGGTAAATTTTTATGAATCAAAATAACTGCTTTAGAATTAAAAGAAGAAAAAACATGACCAACCCAATCCCTTTTCAATTTCTAATGTTCTTTTTCAGTCAGATGTATTTCTTGTAAAAAACCAATGTCAATTTTCATTTTTTTTTAATATAAACCAATATTCTCTTTCTCTTAATTGGATTATTTAATCCCTGAACATTAAAAGTTGCAAAATTCAATTTAGACATCTTTTTTAACTACTAATATATTTACACACTAAAATAATGCTCCCCTTTACAATTCTTCAAAAAAAGGGAAAGAAAAAACCCCACCCTCAAAAAAAAATTAAAAAAACACCACAAAAACACACCCAAAGGTAGTAATACCCTAAAAATCTGGGTGTGGTAAACCCACTAGTGGCAGATGACTATCAAAGTTTTCAGTGTCATCCACCCCCCCCCCCCCAGCCAGATACATATTTATTATTTAATTAAACACAATCAAATATAGTCCATATATTCAGTCCAATGATTCCAAACCCAACAACTGCTCTGGATCTTCAACATTAAGAAGACTGTGTCAACTCTTCTTCCTTTCCATACCCATTTCCATTACCATTGTCTCCTCTTTGGAGACAACGGAGGAGAATGCCCATTTCTTCACAGTTCCAGCAAAGAATTAGCAAAAACCAAAGCATCGTGATCATTCTCAAAGAATTGAGATTGAAAATTTCCATAAAACCCTTCAAAATTGCAGGATAACGAAAAGCAAACTTGTAGCCCTTTCACCACAAAACACATTTAGCCGTATTAAATTCTCTCGTCTTCTAATAACCTCTTGGCTCAAATCAGCATAAAAAAAAACTGTAATTTTGAACCATTAATGGAGACCGACTCTGCCGTATTTTCTGTACCGCCATACGTAGAATCATTTCTCTGTCTTGGTATTTTAAAAAATGAACCAAGACTGGCCTCGGTGTTTATCCTGGAGGTGGTTTTCTTCTTGGAGGCTCTATAAGCCCGATCCAATACCAAGCCTTCAGGAAAAAGCTCTTTACCCAGCACCTCTGGGATCCAATGCTTAAATTTTTTTTATAGGATCGGAACCTTTAATGTCTTCTGGAAGACCAACTATTTTCACATTATTCCTTCGGCTTTGATTTTCTAACAAATCAATCTTCTTCAATAAGTCTCTTCTTTGAATCCCCCAATCTACAAAAGAACCTTCCACTTTTTCCATTTTTTATCTATTACGTTCCACCTGATTTGGACACTCAGAAAAGGCTGTTTCAATTTTCTTTAAATTATCTTGCACAGTATCAACTGATTTTATACACCTATTAATATCACTCTTAACTACAGTCATTTCCTGTTTCATAGTTTACATTTCATCACACAAGGTATTCATTTTTATTTTCACCTCCATAAATCCTTGGTTCATCTGAGTTGATATTTGTTTTGACATATTGTCCATTTGACAAGCAATCCCTTCCAAAACAGTGAACACTGAATCCATTCCAGATTCCACCACCACTTTTTGAGGTCTACCTTCTTTAACTACAGGCTCATCCTCCTGGGCAAATTCCAATAAGATAAGTTCCTCTTCTTCCTCAGTCATCGCAAATCCTTTAGCTGAACGGCTGCAGGTCTGGACACCCGATGTTGGCTCCCCGACCCCTTTGGGACATCGGCGTTTGGGCTCCCCCACAGCCTATACTTTGTCCAGCAATTCTCAGACCCAGGATGCCCCATGCAAGCCAGGCAAAGCCGCTGGACGTGCAGAAGCGTCCTTCAACACTACATTGCGCGTTCCCAGGCCGCCTAGCAAGGTCACAGGTTCCCTTGTCAGCCATGCCACCCATGTACATAGCTTCACGTGAACGTGGGTCGGCAACGGCCGAACTCACCAAAATGTCGCCGCCATCTTACGGAGGCAGGATTGGTGCCGAAGTAAAACTCGAACGGGCTGGAGTCCTCTGAGGCTTGGAGGCTCCCAACAATGATTCCGTGGATTCAGCTAGGCAGGTAGCCCTCAGTTCTTCCACACTTTTGTATGGTAATTTTTTCTGAAGTTGAGGTTTAGATTTTTTCACATTAGTTGCCATAATAAATCACTGTTATTTAAACAACTGAAATATTGTTTTTAACCACTTTTATGCTTTTTTAAAACTGGATATTTAGTAATCCAGCTGGGGAACACAAGTCTTTCTTCTACGCCATCTTGCCACCCCCAGCCTCTATTCTCAAAGACCCCCACCGTCCAGGCCACGGACTCTTCACTCTGCTACCATCAGGAAAAAAAAAAGGTCCAGGAGCATAAAGATGAGCACTCAATGGCACAAGGACAGCTTCTTCCCCGCTGCCATCAGATTCCTGAACGATCAATGACTGAAGGAAGGGAGGGGATCAGAGAAAGAGAGGTTGGGACAAATGGGAATAGAATGGAATTTGTAAAAAATTTTTGTGGACTATTATTTTTATATTTTTAATAGAATGTTGTAAGATGATTATAATATGAATGTTGGCTCTATGATGCAGCCGCAAAACACCAAATTTCACAACTTGTTCACCACAATAAATCTTGATTCTGATCTTCATGTTGCATGGATTTTTTTCACTGAGGCATGATTAATTTCATGTTTCTGAGGGCTTCTCTATTTATTTTTCTTTCTTTCTAGGTATCACCGTTAGCTTCAGAATTTAAAGTAAATAGTATTAAAGAGCACATCGAAAGTTGGAAGTGTTGGATACGAATGGGAAGCTGTAACATGGAAAAATAATTAGATCTGTATCTCTATATTATCATAGCGTATCTGTTTGGACATCGTTCACCATGGCTTTGAACTGAGATTCATGTCAGGGGCATTTCTTTCCCCTGTTGTCAATTAATCATTGCTAATGTGGAGATTAATATCAATGTAAGTTAGAACTTTTTTTTAAATTAGTGATCAAAATTATCAGACAATACCTTCCTCTTGAAGTTCAAACCACACGCACTGTTTTTCTCATTATGGCATGGCCCCTTCCACTCCCAATCATAGTCACAGATTTGACCCCACCCCCAAGCCCCATTATCCATCACTGCCTGCACACTCTATCTGCCTTAATAGACCCAGGACAACCAGTTCAGCCAATGTTCAGTCCCCATTGGTAAAGCACTTGGTGCTGACCAATCAGCATGAGAAAAAAGGAGGGAGCCAGGAGGTGGAACAAAGAGGTTGACAGCAGAAAGGCCAGAAAAAAAAGAAGAGTAAATGTGAAGAAAAGGTAGATAGGGTGGAAAGATGAGGGAAAAAGAGCAACTGGGAGAAGTAAAGGAATTGGACAGAGAGGGCAGGGAAGGCTCCAGCAATAGGATATGTACAAATTCCATTCTATTCCCATTTGTCCCAACCTCTCTTTTTCTGATCCCCTCCCTCCCTTCATTCATTAATTTATTCACCCACGCTCCTTCCCTTTGCTCCCTCTCTTTCCACCTCAGACACTTATTTTCACACTTATTCCCCCCTGTGTGACTCTTGTTTATCTCAGTCACTGCCCTTGACAAACTATCACTGCAGGTCTTTGAACCAATCCCAGCCGGCTGATATCTCCTAATTGCAAATAATTTGAAATGGATCATGAATTTTGGTGCAAAGGGAAATTCAGGAAGCATGTGAAGCCAGAACTAGAAACAATCAGAGCCTGGTGAGCGAAAAAAGGATTGGAGGAAGTAATGGAGCTGCAGGGGAATGGTAAAGTTCTATCATCTAATTTTTTTTCTCTTAAGATAAAGTATTATCAATTGTTCTATTAAAATAGTAGTCATCAACTATTATTTAGCAAGGAAATTTAAAGCATTATCATCGTTCAATTTTTTAAAACTGCAAGCAATCGTGATTATGTTATTGTTCAAAGTTCTACTGTTTATACATCTACTTAACTTTCATTATTTTGCAATTCATATTTGGTAGATTTCATTTGCTTGTTTTAGTACTTGGAAAAATCATTTAGTAAAAAATAAACTTGTCAAAGAATGTATCAACTTGGGTTTCTGTTGAATGTGTTAAAAGCAATTCAACCTGAAAGGATGACAGAGGATGGGAATTGTTTGCATTGGCCATCAGCTGCCACAGAATGCATTCCTGGATATTTGCAGCTGAACCATTTGACACAGAAGCCAGATTTTGTCTGCCTTTTGAGCTGTAAACAGAAATCAAAGGCGGACTGGAGGGAATGGTGGGGGAGGGGTGGGGGAGTCCAAACTCACCCTTCTTCGATCTGTCATGAGGGGTTATGCCAGCGATGGCGCATGGCGCTCCATGACCAATCTAAACTGGTACCCCCGGTCTTGCCAGGTCAAAATGGGAAGGGCTGATGACATCGTGATGACGTCCACAGCCCACGACGAAAGGGTGGGAAATTCAAAATTGCGTTTTTGATTGTACGAAGAAGTCCTTCTAACAATTGCGACATCACTTAATAATTTCGATTACGATGGAATGAGCTCCAAAACAGCACAGAATGTCTTCTCTTTGGCTTGGCTTCGCGGACGAAGATTTATGGAGGGGGTAAAAAGTCCACGTCAGCTGCAGGCTCGTTTGTGGCTGACAAGTCCGATGCGGGACAGGCAGACACGATTGCAGCGGTTGCAAGGGAAAATTGGTTGGTTGGGTGTACAAGGCTATCAAATGCATCTATTGTTTCACTGCCAGTGAAACAGCAGGAACACTTCCAGGTGTGTATGTTTCACATCACAATTGACACCGACGTTGATACGATAAGCGATAAAGAAGGTGGGAAATATCTCACAGAGCCAAAGCCAACTTCCCAAGGTGGGTCATGTCTATGGAAATACAGTGGCTTTGCAGTCTAAAAAGGCCTATTATGTACCTTGTGGGTGTTGGTTACTATCTTTTAAAAATGACAAAACACCGATTCATTTTCAAAAATCACATCTATGTTGTTAAGCTGGCAGCAATATTTTTTAAAACTACTCAACAAGTAATCACTCATTTCCACTTCCACTGTTGCTCTTCCAGCTTTTCTCACCACTGCATTAGAGTGGAGTGTTCCATGAGCACAAATAAGACTTTAAGCAGCATCTCCTGAGGTCTTCCCCCAGACGACTAATAGCTTTTGCTGTCAAAGTCCCTTTTCACTGTTACTACATATGTGACAGCCACCAATCATATAAATCATGATAATTTTCTGCAGTCAAACCATGACTGGATTAAGTTGTGGGTTTGTGCACAAATTGTATCTGACTCCTCTACTTCGCATGACTGAATGAGCTTTCTCAGTGATGAGTCTGCAGAGAAGTGGCACAGTTGGCATAGCGGTTGTGCAAGGCTGTTACAGCGCCAGTGATTGAGACCAGGGTTCGGATCCCACATTGTATGCAAGAAGTTTGTACATTCTCCTCATGTCTGCATGGGTTTCCTCTGAGGGCTCCAATTCTGTAATTGGGCAGCATGAGCTAAAAGGGCACATCTAAATGTCTAGGTGGACAACCATGGAAGTTAGAAATCCCCTGAATCTCACATTTAAGCTTGCTGCCCTTTCTCAGCAGAGCTGATTCTGTCCCAAGATTTTGGATGATGAAATATTTTAATACACAAAAGAGTTGGAGAAACGCAGTGGGTCACACAGAACCCATAGGAAGCAAAGATCTTAACCAATCTTTAGGGCCTAAACCCTTTGTCAAGGTCTCAGGCCTGAAGTGTGGCTTATACATCTTTGCTTCTAATAGATTCTGCAACACCTGCTGAGTTCCTCCAACACTTTTTTTGTATTAAACTACAACTACAGTATCTGCAGACTTTCTGGTTTGATTCTCCAATGAAATAAAAAACACCTTTCATCAAATTGGTTTGTCTAACGTTGTTAGAGTATGGGCATATTGAATATTTAGAAAAAAAGCTTCAAAGGAGTAAACATAATGGATTCCAATTTAAACACATCTGTCAAAGTGACTTTTTAAATAAGGTGAACGTTATATACTTGAGATGAATGCAAGCATCAAAATAATTCAACAAAAGTCCAAAAAATTTTAATAGTTCTGATATGTTATCAAATTATTTCAACATGATAATTAGGGGAGACAATATTAACAAATTTAAATTAATGAACAATTTTTTTTGCTTTCCCAGTGAATATAGTTTTAATTTACAATGAAGTCTCATTCACTGTATACTGACAAGTTTCTGATTGGAGGATTTATTTTATAAAACATGTTATGAGGCAAACAATGGTAAGCTTTGATACCTGGAGTCGTTGGACAGGAATTTTCTTTTTTTTTTTAAAACTGGATTTTTTTTATATAAACTGTTTCATCCTCTTATCTAGAGATTTTGAGGTACCCAGTGACTGATATCTCTTGGTGTGATCCAATAGATCATAACGCTACAGAAAAGTTTAGATCTATTTTTTCTCTATCTCTCAGAGAAACAGTAGAATGTACAACTTCCATCATCTTCAATGAATATTATATACATATATATACATATATATATATATACATACATATATATACACACATATATATACATATATATATACATATATATACACATACATATACATATATATACACATACATATACATATATATACACATACATATACATATATATACACATACATATACATATATATATACACATACATATACATATATATATACACATACATATACATATATATACACATACATATACATATATATACACATACATATACATATATATACACATACATATACATATATATACACATACATATACATATATATATACACATACATATACATATATATATACACATACATATACATATATATACACATACATATACATATATATACATACATACACACACATATATACATACATACACACACATATATACATATATATATACATATATATACACACACATATATATACACATACATATATATACACATACATATATATACACACACATATATATACACATACATATACATATATATACATACATATACACACACATATATATATACATATATATACACACATATATATATATATACATATATATACACACATATATATATATACATATATATATATATACATACATATATATATATACATACATATATATACATACATATACATATATATACATACATATACATATATATACATACATATACATATATATACATACATATACATATATATACATACATATACACATACATCTATATATATATATATATATAGATGTGTGTGTGTGTGTCCTATTTATGTATTATTTGTCTATATGTGTGATACGTGTCACTGTGTTTTGCAACGAGGACAAGAGAACACTGCATTGTTGGGCTGTTCTTGTATAATTGAATGATAAATAATCTTGAACTTGAATTTCCATTCAAGCTTGTCTTCTTCATCTTTTATTCAGTCTAACACTGCAATTAAGGATTATAACTTGGCTATAGAGTATCAATTATTCTAAAGGATAGAATAAATAGCTTTTTTTAAATTCAGCTTTACTCAAAGATTGCTGACATGTTCAAAGGAATGTCATATTACTGCAGATTTTTAAAATAAAAGAACAGCATTGTGTAGTCATTAAAGTGTCAACTAATAATTTAAAGAGTGCAACCTCTTATTGTAAGTCAATGTGGGGAAAACTTGTACAGACTGGCTATAAATACACTCTGATTGGACAACTAATTGTTTTCACTATAATTAAACTTGTGGTTTTGAATCGATGAAGCGATCCCAAAAGATTGATATTCTTATATCACCCGACCTGGCTTTTATTTTCTTTGTAGCTTTAAATTAAAACTGTTCTTGTATACCAAGATGAATCAAGTCAACAACAGACCAGTGAGACTATGTTAGGGGATGTTTGATGGGCCAGTGAACATGTTTTATAATTAGCAGATGCAACTGCAACATACTCAACCATGAAGGATACAGACTTATAAAGTAAGTATACAAGGTCATGAAATTATTTTGTTTAATATCTACTTATTGGTGGTAAGTCTCTATTTATTTCTACAAAAGCCATTTCAGATTGCGTTTAAAATGACAATAACATTGATGGGTCTGAAGTCACACAGCAGCTGAACCTGGCAAGGAGAGCAGATTTCCTCTCCAAAAGGAAGCGAGTGAACCAGACGAGTTTCTTATTCCAATCCACTACAAACACTGAAAATATATTTTAAAAATGCAGATGCTGCAAATCTGAAATGAAAGTAAAAATTGCTGGAAACAGTCAGCAGATCACTGAAGCAGCAGATGCGGAAAGAGAAGTAGAGACAATGACTCAGGTTGACAAAGCTTGGCTGTGATTTTTAAAAAAATCCTAGATTATTATCAGCATTTAAATTTCATAAAAGCTACGTGTATTCAGATTTCTGAACTGTTCATTCAAATCTTTGGATTAATGTAATTGATCTGTTACACTACCAATGTACTTGCAGGCCTGCATTCTGCTATGCTGTCTGTTCATGGAACAACCATTGTGTATTATCAGAGCTGCCTGCCTTGTATGCAGGTTATCTCATTCCCCTCCATGGAGGCCCAAGCCTGTTTCTCAGAATTAAATTATACACATTTGATGTGTTTTTACTTCAGAGCTGGTGCCATGTGCAGAAATGATGTATCTGCACCAATTTTCTGAAAACCTTCGCAATACTTGAATGATCAATATGGTCCAAACCATAGGGAGGAAAATTGGGCGATAACTTAGTTAAAAAATTCATGGTTTATCTCTACTACAAGATGGACTGGTTTCATCAAATCAACTGCTAAAAGTCAGCGTCTACCACCAAGTTTGCTCATGTTTCCGTTCTGGTATTCTTTCTACCAGTTCATGACACACTGCTGTGATTTGCACCAATTGCTGAGGTTGAGCACCTCCATTTTAAACACTGCAGCTGCTATTGGAGTTGCAGAGTTGCGCACATTGGTTCGAGACACGAGTTCCAAATTTCTGCATGGTTAATGCACGTAGCTGCACAAAAATTTACAATTCCCAACTCTTCCATGCTCTTAAGCAACAAAAACTTCCCTTAACAACATTGGAACAAGCTGGCATGGTTTGATGGTTTTTAGGCCATTCTAAAAAATTTTAAGACCAAATAAAAGCTTTTCAAAAATCAAGGAAAATAGAAATAAATGCATCATATTTACGGGAATAATTACTTGGAACTCATGATTTAATTTTCACATTTGGCCTGTAATCAGATTTGAATTTTTAAGGTTGTTATCACACAAGGGGAATTGGATTGGCATCTTCAAAACATGTAGATTTAAAAGCTGAAGAAAGAGGGGTAAAAAGACACAAAAATCATGCCCTCAGGGCTTTCCATTCACATAATGCAATTCCATGGAGCCTTCAACCAGTCAAGCCTTCTTTCCACAAGCCACCCACATAACAATTAACCTCACTTCAACCTTAAGGTCTCTGATTAGTAATGGACTATTGTTTAGCTCCCATTAGCATAGCCCCTGTGCACCCTTATTCTCACTCAAATGGCCTAATCAAATCAGTCACTGAGGACCTCGCTCAGGGACTAAGCTTAACAAGCATTGACTCGTTAGTCAGGCAGCAGCCAACAACATTACTACAGACATTTAAAATGTAGCTTTGTTATTTACAATGTTAAAATTGGGATTATTTGACAGCACCAAAATAGAATTGGGTATTATACTTCAAATCATTTTGTCCACAATTTAAGAGTTCCATATTGAAATGTTTAAAACTGTCTCAAATATTCTTTGCAGTCAACAAATTATTTGGAGTACAAGATCAGTAATGTCTTCTACATAATGGAATTTTTTTTTAGAAATTCAGAGCAGTCTAGCTCATGAATTCAAGCAAGAACATTAATCTTGTTGTAACCCTGACTTTGGCTCAAAAACAAGGAATTGACAAGATTGATTGCATGTAATCGACACTGGTATTGTTTCCCGAAACGGATTCATGCACCCAACAGACTACTCCATTCTCGCTGTAAGATCCAATGTATTCTTCCCATTCCTGATTGACTCATCGTCTCCAATCTACATTTATTTTAATTCTATGTGGACCATCTGTCATCTTTTTTACTTGCTGCTTAATTATTTTGTACTTCTCAAAAAAAATAAGAATGTTTTCCACAGTTCCCTCTCCCCTCCCACAGTGAATTAATAAACCACAGAAGGTACTAGATTCAAACCAGGAAGCACATCAAGCTGATTCATTTCACTCAATGAAGTACTTCTGATAATTGCCATCAGCATTGTCAATTTTTTTAAAAAGTGCTAAATTGAAGCCAAGATTACTACTGTACATGAGATTAGTTTTGGTGGGGGTGGAAGTAAAACATTTTTCAACTTTACTTCAAATTTGGGGACATTCCATGAACAATAAACTGTCTTCCAAAACATTTCCAATTAAAATTAGGAACTCTCAGAATTGGAGGCAAAAATATGTTTCATGAAAAATAATCCAAAGTCATGAATGTCTGTTGTACAACACAATTAAATAAAGCAATGGACAAAATGTCCGATGTCTGAATTCTCAACCAACTGATCCAAGTTTTACTCCACCAAGGTGTAAGTTGAATTGGTAGAGCACAAGGCAAAAACAATAAGGAATGGGACATCATCTTGACTGAAAAGAGCATGTGCAATGGCCTATAATTAGGATAGGCCTAGTTGTACTTGCAGTGCAAAACTTTAAATACTTGATAGCATTTTTCATGAATTATTGCCTTCAATTCTATTTGCATCCTTCATATTTTGAATGGAAAATATCCAATGACAACAGAAGTAACACCAAGATAAATTTCAATTTTTAACCAACATTCCTTTAGGGAAAACAATGTGTTGAATTGAAGAAATAAAATTCTCCACCCACTCCTCTGTTCAGTTTTAGGTTTTAATTTTGTGAGGACTATTTCTTCAAAATATGTACTTTATAGAACTGAGTTGCATCTGACACTCACCATTTTTCTCTTGCCTTTTGAGGCATTGAAAATGTTCTTTACATTGTCCCTGGCCACAGAATTGTACCAGAGCATTGGAAGATTTAAATGTTGTTCTGTTGTTCACAAAGGTTCTTAAGGAGAGACTCGGGAAGTATAGACCAGTGATATTGAATCAGTGGTAGGCAAGCTATTGGAATGGATTCAGTGGGACAGGATGTATGAGCATTTGGAGACAGATCATCTGATTAGGGGAAGGACATGCCCCACAAACAAAATTGAGTTCTTTCCAAAGAGGTAACAAAACAGATAGATGAAGATAGAGTGATATATATGTTTTTTTTTAAAAAAAAGGTTCCTTGTCAAAATAAGGCTTATCCATAAAGACATGAGGCATGGTATCTATAAAAACTTGGCTGAATATTTGGAATTGGCTGGCACAATGAAGACAGAGAGTGGTAGCTGATGGAGTGCATTCTGACTGGAAGTCAGTGACTAGTGGTATTCCACAGAGATCTGTTATGTTCTATGTGATCTTTATAACTTGCTGAATAAGGTAGTGCAGAGGTGGGTTTGGAAGTTTGCAGATGAAATAAAGGTTGGGGGATATTATGGATGGTATAGAGGGCTATTTGGGGGTTCTCCTTAATTTTGCATGCCAAAACTTTCTCATGCCCTCTTCGAGCTCTCTCATTCTTTCTTAAGCTCCTTCCTGGTTATTTATGTACTTCTCATGAGTCCTTCCTATATCTGATCCTTCTTCCTCTTGACTAGTTGTCTGACTTGCATCATCAGCCACATTTTTCTTTTCCTACCATCTTTTCCTTGTCCCATTGGGACAAACCTATTTTGAACCCTGCACAATTGGTCCCTTAACTTTATCCACATACTTCAATGCTTACACCCTTAAACATCTGTTTCCAATTTATTCTCGCTAGTTCCTGTCTGATCCCTTCATAATTAGCTCTTCCCCAGTTAAGCACTTTCCCAGTTTGACTGTTTTGGTCTTTTTTCCACAGACATGTTGAAGCTAAGGGAGTTGTGGTCACTCTCACCAAAATGCTCCACCCCACCACGAGGTCCTCCACCCAACCAGGTTCATTTCCCCAGAGCCAGATCCAATATGAGGTTTCTTCTAGTCATCTGGACCACATATTGTGTTAGAAATCCTTCTTGTACACACCTACCAAATTCAGCCCCATCCATCTCTCTTGCAGACAATAGGTGCCAGTCAATATTAGGGAAGTTAAGATCATCCACATCTACAATCCGATATTTCCTGCACCATTTCAAAATCTGCCTGCTCATCTGCTCCTTGGCATCCTGAGGGAAATTTGAAGGCCTATAGACTACTCCTAGCACCCTTCCCATTTTTGGTTTCCACTGACACAGACTCAGGGGACACTCCTTCCGTAGCATCCTCCTTTTAATATATAGCCATGATACTATCCCTGACCAGCAATGCTACTCCTCCCCCTTTTTTACCTCCTGTCCTATTCTTTTTAAAACATCCAAATCTCAGTATCTGTATCAGCCAATCTTGCCCTTCCTCCAGCCAAGTTTCAGTAACAAAAACAACATCGTATTTCCACATATTGATCCATGCTCTAAGTTCAAATCCCTTATTCTTAATACTCCTAGCATTGACGTAGACACATTTCAAACCCTCCAGCTCGCTACTTTATGTTTCGTCCCCTGCCTGTCCTTCCTCTCCAAATCAGAGCACTTGGCATCATGCTTTTGTCTTTCTACCCTAATCTTTGCACTTTCATTCTGTTTCTCATCCCCCTGCCAAATTATTTTCAACCCTCCCCAACAGCTCTAGCAAGCCTGCCCACCAGGATATTGGTCCCCCTCCAAGTCAGGAGCCCACCCTGTTTGTAAAGGTTAAACCTTCCCCAGAAGAGATCTCAATGATCCACAAATCTGAACCCCTGCCCCAACTCATTAGTCGCACATTCTTCAGCCACAACCTCTTGTTCCTATTCTCTCTGTCACATGGCACAGGCAGAAATCCTGAGATTATCACCCTTGAGATCCTGCTTTTTAAATTCTTTCCTAACTTCCTATATTCCTTCTTCAGGACCTCATCCTTACTCCTATACATGTTATTGGTCCCCACATGGACCTCAACATCCAGCTGCTCATCCTTCCCCTCCAGAATACTCAAACAGAGATGTCCCTGACCCTGGCACCTGGGAGGCAACATACCATTCCGGAGTCTCAATCTTGTCCAAAGAACCTCCTATCCACTTGTCTAACCAACGAGTCCTCAATCACCATTGCTCTCCTCTTCTCTCACTTCCCTTCTGAGCCAGGCGCCCAGCCTCTAACCACCTTGACTCATCCCTGTTAGGGCATCCCCACCTTCAGTATCCAAAATGGTATACCTATTGTTGATGGGTTCAGCTACAGGGGTACACTGCATTGTCTGACTCTTCCCCTTCCCTCTTCTGACAGTCACCTAGTTACCAGTCTTCTGCCCTTTAGGGGTGACTGCCTCCATGAAACTCCAATCTATCACTACCTCTGCCTCCCTTAAGATCTGCAGTTCATCCAACTCCAGCTCCATTTCCTGAACTCAGTTTCACAGCTGGCTGCACCTTTTGCAGTTGTAGTCATCAGGGACAATTATGCTGTCTCAGATTTCCAACATCCCACAATCAGAGCAACCCACTGCCCTAGTTGACTTCATTATTTACTCCTATGTTAATTAAATTAATTAAAGAAACTTATCAGCCTTACCTCAATCGGAGCAAGCTCTTCTTCAGCTTCTGCTCACCAACGCTTCACTGTGCCAATCACACACTGGGCACTCCTCTGTAGCTAACCTTCCTTTTATTTGTCCCTGCCAATTAACTCAATTATCCAATTACTCGCTCACACAAATCCACACTCTGTTTAACCCTTTGCCCTCTGCACCCTTTTTAAAATCACTCAAATCTAACACTTACCACTCACCCCTCCCCTGTCTCTTGGTTGAAAAATCTGAGTGATTATATGCTGGTGACCCTGACATCAGTAGAGGGTAAGTTATTGGAAGGTATGAGAAGGGTCCGGATATACAAGTACTTGGATAGATAGAGACATGACTTTGTGCATGACATGTCATGTCTAACCAATATTATAGAGTTTTTCAAGGAATTAACCAGGAAGGTTGACGAAGAAAAGGCAGTGGATGTTGTCTGTATGGATTTAGAAAGGCAAGGACTCATATGGGAGCTTGGACAAGAAGGTTCCTAGGCATCAGGATGAGTTAGTAAATTGGATTAGACATTGCCTTTGTGGGAGAAGCCAGAGAGTAGAATAGTAGATGATTGCCTCTCTGACTGGAGGTTGAGACTATTGATGTGTCTCAGGGATTCATCCTGGGTTCATTGTAACGTTCTATAGTTCTCTATATATCAACTATAGAGAACCATAGATTGGAGGTCAATGGACAGCAAAATCTGCCACAAAATCTGGACCAGCTGAAACAGGGCCTTCAAAATGACTTAGTATTTTATGTGGACACATGTGAGCTGTTGCACTCTTGAAGGACAAACCGAGGTAGAACTTGCCTGGTAAATGATAGGGCATTGAGGAGTCCTGTAGAATAGGGAATCTGGAAATACACATACATAATTCCTTCAAAGTGGAACCACAGGAGGATAGGATTGTAAAGAAATATTTTGGCACATTGGGATTCATAACTCAAAAGTATTCTGCGCAGGAGTTGGGATGCTATGCTGAAGTTGTCTAAATATTGTTGAGGTCAAATTTGGAGTATTGTGGGCAATTTTGGTCACTTACCTACAGGAAAGATATCAATAAGACTGGAAGAGTGCAAAAACAAATTACAAGAATGTTGCCAGGACTTAACTAGCTGCATTATAGGGAAAGGTGAATAGGTTCAGACTTTATTCCCTGGAATGTTCAAGAATGAGGAGAGATTTGCTAGAGGTATACAAAATTATGAAGGATATCAATAATGCGAATGTGAGCAGACATTTTCCACTGAGGTTGAGTGAGAGAAGAATGAGAGGACATGGATTAAGGGTGAAAGGTGAAATGTTTACGGGGAACTTCACACAGAGAGTAGTTAGAGTGTGGAACGAGCTGCTCGCCGAAGTGCTGGATTTGGGTTTCATTTCAACACTGAAGAGAAATGTGGGTAGGTGGATGGGAATGGTGTGGAGGGCTATGGTCTGGTGCAGATCGATGGGATGAGGCAGAAGAATATTTTGGTTTCTCTGTTGAAGTTTTTTCTGGCTGAGGATGAAGAAAGAGCAAGTCCAAGTCATAAGGATTCAAGGGTAATGCCTTTGAACTTAAAGATTATATATATATGTCAAAAAAAACGGTGGCAAGAAAGTTTCTGATAGAAAGAGTTTTTAAGAGAATGGGTCTTCCATCTTTTTTTTGTAGGAGGGGGAATGTCAGAAGAGACTTGCTAAATATCAGTCATATACTCTAACTGAATGATTGTAAAGATTAATATCTGTACAGAGCAAGGCAATCTGTCTATTTTTATAGAATGCATCCTTGATTGCTTTCTTGAACATGTTACTGAATATATAAGAAACATGCTATTTTAGATCTGGTCCTGGGCAATGAGACAGGTAAAACTAATTATCTTGTAGTTAGAGATCCTCTCGGAAAGAGTGTGATCACAGTAGGACTGATTTTCTGATATAAAGGGTGTAATAGTTTTATCTAAAACCAGAGCATAATGATTAATCCCAAGATGTTATGCTTAAACCAGGGAGAGCTCATCAGGATGAGGGAGGAGTTGGCTAATATGGACTGGGACAGTTGATGAAGAGTGGAAGATGATAAAGGATATTTTCCTCATTGCTCACAAAGTATATCCCAGCTAAAAGCAAGGACTGTGAGGATGGGGAGTGCTAGCCTTAGATAACTAAGGAAATGAAAGAAGCCAAAAAAATTAAAAGCCCATACATACCAAGTTGCCAGGAGTAGTGAGAAACTGGAAGATCAGAAAACTTTATAAAGCAACAGTGAAGCATTTTAAGTAAGCAATAAGGAAAAGGTAGAATATGAAAATAAATTGGTACAAAACATAATATATAATTAATATATTATATTAATTAATATATAATTATTATCACAATTATATAAAGCACAAAATGATGGCTAAAGTCACTTGAAAGATGATAAAGAAGAATTAATATTGGGTAATGTAGAAATGCCCAAGGCTGTGATCAACTATTTACTATCAGTCTTCACAGTGGAGAACATATCCAACGTGCCAAAGAGTGGTGTTATGACCTCAGTACAGATGATGCCATTAAAGCGATAGTGCAGAGCAAACTTGTGGGCCTAAGGGTAGACAAGTCCCCTTGTCCTAATGGAATGCATCCTAGGGTACTGAAGGAAATTGCAGGAGTTATAGTGAAGGCATTTATGATAATTTCCCCAAATTCTCTGGACTCTGGGTAGGTCCTGGCAAATTGGAAGACGGCAAACATAATGTCGCTGTTTATAAACATGCAGGCAAATTGCAGGTAACTACAGGCCAGTAGCTCAACACCTGTCGTTGAGAAAATTCTTGAAAATGCTAAGGAAGAAATGGCGAGACATTTGGATAGAACTTGTTCATGTCGCATGGAATTCAGGAAGGGCAGGTCATGTACTTGGGCTTTTGCAGATATAATGAGAACAGAGGTTAGAGATGGATGTTGTGTACTTGGATTGATTTCTTTTTCAATATTTTTATTGGATTTTACCGAAATAGAACATAAGTAAAAGCCATTAATCAAAGGTAATATATAAAAAGGAATATACAGAAAAAAGTTTTATGAGAAATAAAACTATTATGTACAAACTCAACATCATATCAGTCAAACAGTAAAAAAAAGTAGCAAACAGTTAAACAATTGCAACATATGACTAACTGAAAAAGATTTTTTGTAAGGGTGTGATAGTATGGAATCCTATCATCATAGTGATACTGATTGGCTGAGAGCCGTAGCCACACCTACTGGCAGGTCATAAAAGGCTACTCCTAACCAGACCCAGGTCAGTCAGGACTGGTCGACCTCTCTGTACTACACTCCAGTCTTTTGTTAATAAAAGCCTTGATTTGAGACGCGCTACAAAGGGTAACTATTATACAAAACTACAAATTCTAGCCCCTTCCCTTCTGAAGTTCTCTGACAAGTACATATAATTTCACTACCATTAAAAGAAACCCACAAACTCACAAAGCAAGATCCAAGTGATAAATTACAAAAATAATTGATAAAAGGACCCCATAAACTTCATCTGTTACAATAGAAGAACATCTTTTTTTTTCCAAAGTTAGGCATGCTGTCATAGGCATTGCGTATAAGTAGGAGGAACAGCTTATTTCTCTCTCATCCATATTGAACATCTAGCAATAAGGGAGGCAAAAGAGACTATATATAATTGAGACATAGTTAAATTCCAATCAGTTAATCAATGAAGCCTGAAATATTTTACATCTATCACTGAATCAATGTCAGAATCAATATGTGATCATTTAACTTTAGATAAATGTACTCTGTGCACCACCTTGAATTTCAACAAGGTCGTGCGCAGAAGGAGCTCTTATTAATCAAATTAAGAATAGTATCCCATTCCTCTCCCAAAAGGGACAAATTCAAGACAAGCTCCCAATCATTCCTGATCTTAACAAGCGAAGCCATACCTAAGACCAACTAATTATTGTAGATAATTGAAATTGAGCCTCCATGAGAGAGCTGTAAATCAAAAAACTAATGTTTGTCTCAGAAAGTCGTGGAAAATCACTGAGCTCAGATGAGCAAAATGTCTGACTTGTAAGTATCTAAAAAAATGAACGTTTGATAAATTAAATTTTGCTGCCAATTGTTCAAAGGAAGCAAAATTATCTCAAATAAAAAGATATTTAAAACACTTAATACCTAGTCTGTCCCATTCCTTAAACCTGTATCTAACAAAGAAGATTGAAATGGCTCGCTCTAAAGTAGGCTTCATTGAATCACATGTTTTGGGCTTGCCCTAGTTTAGAAGAACTTTGGAAAAATATTTTCATCTGTGATTTTTAAGTTTTAAGTAGAACCCTGTCCATTATCTGCTCTATTTGTTTTTTCTCAAGAAGACATCAGCTCAAAAGCTAATTTTATCTTTTAAATCTTTGATTGCCAGATGGGCAATTTTGTTGAAATGGAAAGACAACACACCACCAACTCATACTCAATAGTTTTATCCAAGTCTGGATAAAAATCAGATACTCTATTAAAAATGCAAAGTCTAATTTCTATAAAATGTGGGTCCTATTCCTGGATTATTTCCATAATCTAAAGAACTAAAGTGTTGGGATGCTATGGTGCTATCGTTTGATTGCCATATATATTTTTCTTATTTCAATTAACCTTGTATACAGGTTAGGGGTTTGATTATGGGGGGCTGTTGTTTTTCTTTTTTGTTAGTTTTTTTCTTTTCCTTTTCTTTTAAATTCTACGATTGATAATTGTAAGTGTTTATTGTAAAATCAAATTTGAATATCTAATTCTTTATTAAGAAAAGTGGTTATGATGTACAATTATGGATGTTATGCTAAATAGAATGGTTTATTTTGCTTACATAATGGTTAATATAATTTACTGATTTGTATCTTTTTTCATTTTAACCAACAAAAATATTTTAAAAAGAAAGAAAGAAATCAAATTGGTTGTCTTAGATGATCCAAAAAAGGCAATTATAGGATTAAGCATCAGATTCACATTGAGAACTAAAGACAAGGTACGAAAGATATTGTCCCAAAAAATGGAATGAGAAGAACAAGACCAAAACACATGTAACAAAGTAATTTCACTTGTCACATTTCGAGGAAATGTTATGTACTTAGATTTCTAAAAGACATTCAAGAAGGAGCTGCATAAGATTTGTCCTTGAGGTAAGGATGCATGAAGTTAATATTAAAGTATCATCAAATGGTTACCCAATAGAAGGCAGAATTGGGATAAAAGGTTGTTTCTTTATTTGGCAACCAATGGTGAGCAGAGTGTCTCAGAGGGTCAGTACTGGGCCCGTAACTGTTTGCGACATGCATTAACGACTTGGGAGAGGGGAATAAGTGTACTGTTTCTAAGTTTGCTGATGTCACTAAATAGAGGGGAAAAGCAAATTGTACAGAGAGTCTGCATGGAGATATAAATCAGTGAAAGGGGTTGGCAGATGGAGGAAATGCTGGTAAATGTGAGGTCATTCACTTTGGAAGGGAAAATAGAAAATCAGATTATTAATTTAAACAGTGAAAGATCGCAGCATAATAGATGAATTAAAGGATATGATGAAAAGGCAGGCAAGTGAAATTGAATCCTCGGCCAGATCAGGCATGATTTTTCTCAACACAGGAACTGGCTCGACGGGCCTGATGGCCTTCTCCTGCTCTTATTTTATGTTCTTATGTTTCATTTCCTGATGCTATGCAGTCACCAGAACATTGAAAAATCTGTTAATACTTTATTTGTTAATGCCTACAGAGTAGACATTTGCATGCTGTATATTTCATTTATCAGTTTTCACAACTGATTTGGTCTTGAAAATTTATTTCTTCGACAAATCTTGATAAATTGTGTCATAAATATTAAACCTTAATCCATTTAAATGATACTTCAGAACAAAATCATAAAATGTAATTATTCTTAAGTAGCTTTCTTTGTATCACATTAAAGTATTAACTTCATCAATAGTGCCAAACAACATAATAACCTTTTGGAAAAGCATTTAAACAGAATACAATGTGGTATCAGTATGATTTTGCAATGAATCATTTTGAAGTGCCAGCGGTTTATTTTATAATGAAAATTCTTATATGCCTGGAAGGCTACATTTCAAAATATTGAAAATATATTTAAATGCATTATTGTATAACACGTACTAACAATACTTGATTATCCCAATTTCACTATGTATTGAAACAAGTCAATATTTATGACATAAATTTATGCTTAAGGCAAATACGGACAGCTTTATTAAAATGTTTGACATCGTATTATCAGAGCTGAAATTTTCACCATTTAATATCTAAATAGCAACGCTGAGTTATTTGCTAGAAAATAAGTCAATGTCAAAGGTGTTTTGAGGAAAGGTGAACTCTAAATCAAAAAAATCAGAAATATTTCTGATTTTTTTTTTGACACAAACAGATCTGTTAAATTTCTTCAGTGGTCCATTAGTTCATTCACTTTGGCTGCAGCAAAAATGGTTGAAATTAAACGCATAGAATACAAACCATGACTTAGAAATCCCATTTCTAATGTATATCTCAATATTAAAATGACGTGAGATTCTCAAAAGGGTATTTCACTTTCTTTGAGTATTAGATAAGAGAATGTATAATTTATATGTGACTCATGTTCTGTATTGCCCTATGAAAAAACTATATGATTAATTAATATATACATGTAATATTTCTCTATCAAATTAATAAAAAATGTTTTAAAAAGAGAAATTCAATTTATAATTGATATTGTTACATGGCTATGGTTAGCACAGCAGTTAGGGCAATTGTCTTACAGCGCCAGTGATCGGGACTGGGGTTCAAATCCAACGCTGTAATTAAGGAGTTTGTACATCCTCCCCGTGTTTGTGTGAGTTTCCTTTGGTTGCTCCAGTTTCCTCCTACCATTCTAAACATACCAGGTGTGGTAGGTTAATTGGGAGTAATTGGGCAGCACTGGCCTATGGGCTGTAAAGGCCTGTTACCGTGCTGTGTGTCTAAATTTAATAAAAAGAATTAATGATATCGCAACAGTATTTTTTTTTTAAAAAACAGAGATTCCTTGTTGGTTATATTGCAATTCTGAAATTAACACACACACACACACACACACACACACACACACACACACACACACACACACACACACACACACACACACACACACAGGTTTCAAAAATATTGCAGAAACACAAGATGTGAACAGAGTGCAGTGAACTGGAATTCACTGTCTATGTGTTGTTCAGATGGCTGGCTCCACCCTCACCTTCCCCAATATAAACCTTGGTTTTCTCGCCTTACCTCAGATTCGCCTGAGGATTATTGTGTCTACTGGCCATTGAATGTAAGCTATTAAAAGCACGTTAATACTCCTCACTTGTCTCTGAGTGCATTCAGTCACGTTACACAAAGTAAACAGCTAGCTCCGTCAAGGGCAGTGACAAGAAGTTTCATGTTGATTATGATCAATATTTACTTGAATTTAAATTCCCCAGCTGATATGGTAAGATTTGAACTCATGCTTTCAGAATTATAGTCAAGCACTTTGAATGTTAGTCTAGTCATTTAACTGTTCTTAAAGGGAGCTCAATTATTACCAGTTGGTTTGGAGATTGAATTGAAGGAGACCTTTGTTATATGCAGTCAGTTATCTTCCAAGTATTGTGCAGATTTGAGTTCAGAGCTGTTGTCCAGGTTGCCTTTGTATGAGAGTCTCAGTTGTTTAAGTAAATTTTAATTTAAACACACAGCATGGTAACATGCTCTTCTGGCCCATGAGCCCATGCTGCCCAATGACACCCAATTGACCTGCAACCCCCATACGTTTTGAAGGGTGGAGGAAACTGGAGTACCTGGATTAAGCCCACGAGACACTTTTAGGACATGCAAACTCCTTAGAGATACCCACAGGATTAGAACCCTTGTCGCTGGTGCGGCACTAACAAAAGCCACACTAACCACGCCACCCAGTTGTAGTCTTGCTCAGCTTCCAGACCAGCCGTGGTCATAAGGCGAGGGTTCAAAGACAAGACATCTTCTGGAGAGGGCCAGAACAAGAAATGGGAGTAAGGTTTATACAGGAAAGCTAGAGTCTTTAGGGATCAAGGTGTCCACTTAGCAAAAGAGTAACATATTCAGCGGCTCTGTTTTTCAAAGGAAATTCCCATTGAGATCTGCCCATTGCTGAAGGCAGCTCTCTGGCCCCAGATTTATGCCAAGAATTCTCTCTCCATGATGATGAACTTCACAGCTTTTTGGATTATTTCAGACGGCTGTTTCAATATCTTTCTTATTCATTTGATAAAGTACTGGAAATAATAGGGCAAGTTAAAATTTCAACAAAAACACTTTGCTCATGAAACAGCATCCAGAGCCAACTGGCTCTCTCTTAATATCCTGGTTCTGAAACTTTTTCCTCCTAAGATACGGTTACAAAATTAACCAATAGATAGTCCGAAACAAAGCTTAAAGGGTGAATAGCATTGAATGAACAATTAATTGTTAGACTGGTATTCTTAAGCTTGGCTTCGCGGACGAAGATTTATGGAGGGGGTAAAAAGTCCACGTCAGCTGCAGGCTCGTTTGTGGCTGACAAGTCCGATGCGGGACAGGCAGACACGGTTGCAGCGGCTGCAGGGGAAAATTGGTTGGTTGGGGTTGGGTGTTGGGTTTTTCCTCCTTTGCCTTTTGTCAGTGAGGTGGGCTCTGCGGTCTTCTTCAAAGGAGGTTGCTGCCCGCCAAACTGTGAGGCGCCAAGATGCACGGTTTGAGGCGTTATCAGCCCACTGGCGGTGGTCAATGTGGCAGGCACCAAGAGATTTCTTTAGGCAGTCCTTGTACCTTTTCTTTGGTGCACCTCTGTCACGGTGGCCAGTGGAGAGCTCGCCATGTAACACGATCTTGGGAAGGCGATGGTCCTCCATTCTGGAGACGTGACCCATCCAGCGCAGCTGGATCTTCAGCAGCGTGGACTCGATGCTGTCGACCTCTGCCATCTCGAGTACTTCGACGTTAGGGATGAAAGCGCTCCAATGGATGTTGAGGATGGAGCGGAGACAACGCTGGTGGAAGCGTTCTAGGAGCCGTAGCTGGTGCCGGTAGAGGACCCATGATTCGGAGCCGAACAGGAGTGTGGGTATGACAACGGCTCTGTATACGCTTATCTTTGTGAGGTTTTTCAGTTGGTTGCTTTTCCAGACTCTTTTGTGTAGTCTTCCAAAGGCGCTATTTGCCTTGGCGCGTCTGTTGTCTCTCTCATTGTCGATCCTTGCATCTGATGAAATGGTGCAGCCGAGATAGGTAAACTGGTTGACCGTTTTGAGTTTTGTGTGCCCGATGGAGATGTGGGGAGGCTGGTAGTCATGGTGGGGAGCTGGCTGATGGAGGACCTCAGTTTTCTTCAGGCTGACTTCCAGGCCAAACATTTTGGCAGTTTCCGCAAAGCAGGACGTCAAGCGCTGAAGAGCTGGCTCTGAATGGGCAACTAAAGCGGCATCGTCTGCAAAGAGTAGTTCATTAGAGAGGACACATCTGCTCCATTTTACTTATAAAAATAAAAGTCAACAAGAAAATATGGAATATCTAATAATTATCTATTTCCACTGAGTTTTCCTTTGACTCAAAAGCCTCGAGTCACTTTTTGACCCATATTGGGTCAATAGATAGTCCTTCATGATTTGGCCCCAGCTGCTGGCAATTGTCTTAGGTTCTGCTGTCACACTGAGGTGTTCTTGCTGTACAGGTTAGTCAGGAATCCTTCACTGGGCTCGCCTATATCCCAGGATCTCAAAAGAACTGCTTACTGTCATAACGAATGAGTTGATTATTATTCAACAATGTTCCCTGGATTTATCTGGAAAGGTCCCAGAAGACTGCAAAACTGCAAATGTATATCACTAAAGATGGAGATCCCGAGAACAGGAAACTCCAGCATTTCAGTGTTTTTTTCTACCATCACAGTGTTTGCAGCCTGTCATTTTTCTCACAGGAAACTTAAAGCCTCTGTCACTGGAAAATATGCTGGAATCCATTATGGAGGAATTACGAGCAGAACATTGAGAAAATCATATGACTGTATGATAGAACCAACATGGTTTTTTGAAGGAGAGATCAGATTTGACAAATTTTCTATTTCTTTGAAGATATAATGCAGGGTGAAAAAAGAGGAAGGTGCAGATGTGTTGTATTTGGATGTTCAGAAGGCATGAGATTTAAGGTTACTGAACAAGATGAATCTGCATGAGTTTGGGATAATATATCAACATGTCTAGTGGGTTAGGTAACTTACAGATAGTTCATTGATGTAGATAACTAGTAGACATAGTTTAAATGCAGTTCAGTAAGGCTTTTGACAATGTTCTGCATGGTTGGTCAGACCAAAAATTTAAAGCGCCAAAGATTTAATTTAATTTAGATCTACAGCAAGGTCACAGGCCAATCTGCCCAATGTGTGTGTGATGCCCAAATTCTCCCAATTAACCCAAAACCATTGTACATTTTTTGAACTGAGCACCTGAAGGAAGCCCACGCAAGCACAGAGAGAATGTGCAACCTCTTTACAGACAGCGCCAGATTTTAACCCAGGTCACTGGTGGTGTTAACAGCAAGGCACTAACAATGCAGCCCTTTTTGCAGTGTGGTGGCATGCTAGATCCAAAACTAGCTTGGTGATAGGAGGCAGAGGGAACTGTTGGATAGGTGGCTTTTTGACCTGTAATGAGTGTTGCAGTTTTGATCTTTGTAATACATATGTGACTTGCATCAGAATGTAGCTGGTCCATTTTATTCTGAAAATGGTGAAATCATAGGCCCTTTCACACTGGCAACCCATTAAATAGGCGAGTAAATAATCCATATTGCAGTACTGGGTGAGCCGTTCACACTGAATCATCATTTCCCTGGTTCATGTGGATATCCTGGATCTAAAGGGGGAAGGGCTCAGTCTCTAGTGGTGACATCCCAAGTGACATATTACATACTTGCAGGGCAGTGAAATCATAGCAGGAATAAAGCCCAAAGTGCACAATGTATAAAAGACCATGGGCAAAAACGTGCACAATTTAATACAACATGCATGCCCAATGTATAAAAGATCGTGGGAAAATCTACTGCAGTGGGCTTCAGACTGTTCAAATTTAGGACAATCCCACAGACCAGCTTGTCATTATTCCCTAAACAATGGAGTATAATAACTATTTACATAGCATTGCATTGTATTAGGAATTATGTAATCTTGAGATGATTTAAAGCACAGGAATGTGCTGACAGCCCCACCGGCCACTCTGTGACAGCTCTGTCAGCCATACACTGACATCCCCACCAGCCATGCACCAACTGCCCCACCGGTCACCCTGTGAAATGTAACTGCACTGATAAAAACTACTAGACTGACACAGGCACTAACATCACTAATGATACCTGGTTGAGCCAATTGGACCATTTACACTGCATCCAAGTCAACTTGGCCGGGCTCTGATACAGCCCTCTATCAAGTGTCAGAGCCCGGTTGATTTTTTAATCATACTGCCAGGTGATTCGCTAAACACCCACTAAAACACCCGGTTCAACCCATGTTATTTGGCAGTGTGAAAGGGATAGGTAACAAAGAATTGGTACTTTTTATCCTGACCTTGATCAGACTCCAGGCTATTCAACTGATACACAATTTTGTGTACTATCCAGATAATACTAGCTTTTCAGGAAGTACAGCAGGTCCTCACTTAATGTGGTTGATATGCTCTTGGAAAGTGGTACTTTAAGTAAAATAACATTAAACTAAACTAATTATCATGGGTTCAATGACAAAAAACAAGCATCAAGTTTCTACAGGTTATTTCTGGTCACAAAAACATCACCAACCTTCTAAATAATGACCCAAAACACTTCTAATATTATGCATTGAAATAAATGTGGGCTTCACAGACATTGAAGAAAGGTTAATAAAAACAAATAAACATTTTAAAATCAATGTTGGTGTATCAGTGAGTGGCAGCAGGTCCTAGTGGTGGTGGTTGGTATGGGGAGAGGTCCACGCTTAGTGCTCGTTGCAACAGGGATAAGTCAAGGAATAAATGTTTGAAATGCAAAAGTTACTGTACTATGAATTTCAGTTTGAGAAACAAGGTGTCCCCTGCTACAGTTCTTCCCACTCAGCACTGGGAAATGGTAGATGGGAGTCAGACATGGTTATAGAGATGTAGAGTCATGCAGCAAATCCATGCCAAATGTACATCTCCCATCTAACTTGTTCTACACTAATCTCAATTTATTCTTTCTGCATTTCTATCATCCCCCAGATTCTTCCATTTGCCCCAATACCAAGGGCTATTTACGTTGGTCAATTAACCTTCCAATCTGTGCATCCTTTTGGGCTGTGGGAGGAAGTAGGAGTACCTAGAGGAAATGTACAGACACAGGGAGAACATGAAAACACTACCAAGGCCACGCCAGGGGTCAGGAATGAGCCCAGATCACTGGAGCTGAGAGGCAGCTGCTCTACTGGTTTCTTCACTATGCCACCCTGAACATACCGCAGACAGTACAAATTGGAAGTAATGTCTCCTCCTCACTGATTATCAACACAGGTGCACCCCAAGGATGTGTGCTTAGCCCACTGCTCTACTCATTATACACCCATGACTGTGTGGCCGGGCACAATTCTACAAGTTTGCAGATGACACCACAGTTCTTGGCAGAGTCACAAATGGAAATGAAGAAGCGTACGGGAGGGAGATTGATCAGCTCGTTCAATGGTGTAACGACAACAGCGTGCTCAATGTCAGTAAAACCAAGGAGATGATTGTGAACTTCTGGAGGAAGTCAGGGGAACCCAACCCACTCCTCATCGAGGACTCAGTAGTGGAGAGGGTCAAGAACTTCAAATTCGTAGGTGTCAACATCTCTGAAGATCTGTCCTGGAGCCTCCACGTTGATGCAATCACGAAGCAGGCTCACCAGTGGCTATGCTTTGTGAGGTATCTGTGGAGATTCGGTATGTCAACAAAGACTCTCATAAATTTCTACAGGTGTACCGTGGAGAGTATTCCGACCGGTTGCATCACTGCTTTGTATGGAAGCGGCAACTCTCAGGACAAGAATAAATTCCAGAGGGTTGTTAATTCAGCCTGTGACATCACAGGTCACTCCATTGACAACATTTACATGACGTGGTGTCTTAAAAAAGCAGCTTCTATCCTCAAAGACCCTCCACCACCCAGGCCATGCCCACTTTACTCTGCTACCATCAGGGAAAAGGTCCAGGAGCCTAAAGACAAGCACTCAGCTTCTTCTCCGCTGCCATCAGATTCCTGAATAATCAATGAACTAACAACACTCCCTTACTTTTCATGTACTATTATTTTTTTAATATATAGTAATGTCAGGAGAAGGTTATAATATGAAGCTGCTCCAAAACAATGAATTTCATGACTTGTTCTGATAGAGAAAAGGCATGGAGGTCAAGGAAATGCTATTAAATGAAGCTCAAAACTTGTATGTATAAAATACATGCACATTTCAAATCAGAAGAGGGAAATGGGACTTGAGAAGAAGAATTACACAGGCATACTAATCTTTTCAATATTCTCAATCTTACTGTTGGTTCATAGTAGGTCACTCCATTAATAGTCAGTACCCATTCTTCCAGCCAACTAAGCCTCTGCATATTCTAGAGCAACTTTTCCAGTTCTGTCACTGCTGGTCGTTATCTGTTCCTGCAAAGGAGGCCACGATTCAGCCCCTGTGATATTGTGAAAGTTAATACATGGGTAAGTTTAGAATAATGTGTGCATGAAGATCTCGAGAGGCAATAGGTAAAAATGGTAGTTACTAGAAATTGTTAGATATTGGGATTGGAGATAAGTGATTAAGGTGTTTTATGATGGAAGTGTTAGGTAATGAAGCAGTGCACTGCACCTAGGAGTAATGGAGCAGAGATGGGTAGCTGTGGGCAATGAACACTTCCACTGGAAGAACTGGAAGCATGGCTTCAATTATCACCAACTGGAGATAAAGATTTCAGATTCTATATTGTGTTATGGTCAGTTAAACAGGAGAAAATATCCTGATTAATGTTGACCAAAGACTGGTGTGATCATTTTTAATACCATGATCCTAGTGGCACATTTTCCTCACACACAAGTTCAAGGTCATTGAATACACTATCAAATCCCTACCTCCATTCACTTCAACACTAGCCTCACACAGTGCTTCATGCATTGCACTCCACTCCCCCCCCCCCCACCCCCTTCACTCACTTTATATCGACCATTCCTGGTGACTTTTCATGCTCTTCCTCTGTTACCGCACAACGGTGACCTTCAGTACTGCACCCCACTCACTGATCACTATTCCACTAAAGCAGGCACATCCCTCAAATACTTTGCATGCTCTATTCTAATGCATGGGCATCTCCCTCACTTTTGCAGGCCAAAGTAACTCCAAACTGGCATAGGAGAGATATGGTTCACCCGGATCAGATGAATGGATGAGGGGGGGGGAGGGAAACATTCATCCTTAAACTAATGTGCTAGTGAAACTCAGCAGGTCACCCAACATCATCAGAGGTCAAGGGTTAAGCAACATTTTGTATCCGACGGTTTAATCAAGGAATGAGCAAAAACAGACAGGCCCCTCTCCCCACCTGTTTTGTTCATCCCTTGACGAAGGGCCCAGGCCCGAAACCGTGGTAACCCTACGGGTGCCTGCATTATTTGCTGAGTTTCTCCAGCACCTTTGTGCATTCCACTCGACCCCAGCATCTGCAGACTTTCACGTTTAAATCACATTTTCTTTTGCAAGTTTTACTTTCATTTTTGGACAGTGGTAACACAAGATTTAATGTTTTTGGGGAATTGAAATATTTTTATGTGATTTATGGATTCATTAAGTGGAGAAAAGATGAGTCAAGAAAAGCCAGAGCAAATTTTAATCTGTTGTAGATTTTTGATTCCTTGGTTCTGTAAATATTTACACATGTAAATATTTATAGGCTCAGGCTGGAACAAGAAACTAGAATGATGTATTTTGAAAGAAAAAGTTTTTAAAATATATTAAACAAAAACAAAATATTAGATATAAAACAAACAGCTGAGGTTATATATTCTTGTGGGAGAGGCTTCCATATTGAAATGGATATTGAATGATAAAGCACGGAAGGCGGCATTTATCCCCCTGTGCCAGTGTCAGATCTTCAGTTGGCTATTCAATTAATCCCACACATGCTCAAACCCTTTGAGCAGTCATCACTGTCTCTTTTGGTGTGGCTCTTGAAGTTGCTCCTGTCATGTTTTCAGGCCACAATAAATTGGTGTTTTTAAACGAAGTCTCCTCGCTTCAGCACCTTGAGTATACCCCTTGGATGCCAACCTTCCTGCCACTGGAAATAATTGCTCCCTCTGCACGCTTTTTGTTAAAATCAAAATCATTCAAAATTTTGACCGCCTCCATTGGACTTTCAATCAATTTTTATGTTCGAAGAACAACAATTTGAAAGCATCTCCAATTTATCAACATACTTACCCCTGGTGTCATTCTAGTAGATCTCTGTTCACTATAATCTTTACATTTTTCCTGGTCCACATTTGTGGTCAACCAAGTTCCCTCCTTTTCAGTACTTTCAAAGTTATGACCGTTCACCATATATGTCCTAGTCTTTATCAGTCTTCCCAAAGTGTATTTATGGTCACATTTTTTTTAGGATTAAATTCCAGCTGACTTAGATCTGCTCATCCTGCTTTGGATCTATCTTCTTGCTTCAGAGAAATATCAGCGCAAATGTTCATCCATGAAACTGTGCTCTAACAGTATTGTCAACAATTGTTCAGCTCGAGGGAATAAAGCACAAAAGCCTGCAGGTGTGATCTTAGTAAAAACAAAGAAATGCTGGAGGAACTCAACAGGTCTTGCAGCATCCATAGGAGGTAAAGATGTGATAGGGATGTGATGTGAGGCTTTATCATGCACTGGTGAGTCCTCGCTTAGAGTATTGTGAGCAGTTTTGGGCTCCTCATTTAAGAAAAGATGTGCTAAACTTGGAGATGGTTCAAAGGAGGTTCACTAGGATGATTGCATGAATGAAAGGTTTATCATATGAAGTGCATTTGACAGCTCTTGGCCTGTACTGGTTGGAATTTAGGAGAATTTGGGGGCGGGGGGGGATGGGGGAGGGTCCTCATTGAAATATTTCAAATGCTGAAAGGCATGGAGAGAGTAGATGTAAAAAGGTTGCTTCCCATAGTGGGCACAACTTCAGGATTGAAGGGTCTCTGCTTAAAACAGAGATTCAGAGGAATTTCTTCACTCAGAGGGTGGCAAATCTGTTTATGTAAAATCTGTGGAATTTGTTGCCGTAGGTGGTTGTGGAGGCCGGGTCATTTAAGGCAGAGATTGATAGGTTCTTGGTAGGCCAGGGAAAGAAACCGTTACAGGGAGAAGGCTGGGCAGTGGGATTGAGTGGGAAAATGGATCAGCTCATGATTAAATGGTGGGGCAGTCTTGATGGGCTGAATAGTTTATTTCTACTGCTGTGTCTTATGGTCTTAAGTTACAGTATATTACCAACATTTTGGCCCTGACCCCTTCCTCAATGTAACATCTTCCTGCTACGGACGCTGCGAGAGCTGTTGAGTTCCTCCAGCATTTCGGTGTTGTAATTAGGCTCGGGGTATTCTATGGTCAGTAGCTCTCTTCCTGAAAGCTCAGCCTTTCCACCATGGTTTTCAAACACCTCTGCTGAAATGTTATTCAATTTATATTTACAATATATGCAGATAACCTTGTTTAGAGGGAGGGGGTAGATTAGGGAGATTTTTTTTCCTTTTTGTTATTAAGATTAAATGGGGGTTTAACCTCAGATCATGGATCCTATCACTGAACAACACAATCACATCAGAGAAGTACAAAATATCTTATATTATGGAATTTTACATGCATTATTTGTATTCAATATAGTACGTTATGATTTAATTGTTTAATTATTATAATTATAGAATTTGATGTCCTGAATGAAATAAGTTATGTAATAATTATGGTTATGCTCCAATTTACAATTGATATGTGATATGTATATGTCAGGATATGATTTATGTTATCATTAGTTTAGCTTATGTTAAACTCAATAGAAATATTTTAAAAAGGAAAGGAAGGTCAGATAATGCCTTTCCATACAAGTTCTCTATTCACAGGTGAGTCAAGACGAAAGACTTCATGGAAATCAGAAAGAAAGTCATAAGGGCACCCTCAAAGTGTATTTGACATTGAAAGATGAGAAGTTTTGCCAGGATGTATGATCCTTTCATTTTAAAGAAATCAATGGCAAAATAAAAAAAAATCCAGAAACTAAATGGAAAATAAATGAAAAGAACATAGTGAAATTTTCCTTGGCCAATGCATGCAACATCTGTACCGATTTGTACCATGAAGACAGGACAACTTGTAATAGACAGGAAAGAGAGACTATTTTTAGACATGAAAATCCTGGTTCAAGAAACACAAGATGTCAAATGGTTCATTATCAAAATAAGTGTGATGCTATCAAGTCTCTGAAGGAATGTTTGAACAAAGAACGACAATTCTAGTTTGTACCGTATTTTGTTAACTTTCCAGAAAATAAGGATGTTGACTTTAAATGCTTTATACATTCATTACACACTAATATGCATTCCTTTCCAGAAATTCATCCATGGTTACTGGTGTTGAGCAGTAAGTAGTGCCAGCTTGTTAATGTAATGAATTTCAGGAGTATGCCATTTATTGACACTACCAAACAAGGCATTCTCAGCATTCCTATTTGCTACCACCAAGATATTAATCAGTCAAAAGTAAATAAGCTAATACTTGTTATAAGATAGAGAATATCAGCTCCTCGTGACAAAATTAATTTCTAGACAAAAAAATAGTTCAATTGATGGCATTTCTTCATGTAAAAGCTGCCAAATATTCAATTCCTTTGTGAATGCAGAGATCTCAAAACTGTTGGCCGCTTTTAACACCTGACTTCCTGAGTGCACTCTTGCGCTGAACTCCAGCAGCAGAATGCACTCTTCTGTCAATCCTCCAGCTCCTTATGTTGCTTCACACAAGGTTGAGTAAGCCAGCAGACAAGAAAAGATTGGGATGTGGTTAAACATTAGGTCATTTATACATTTCTGAATTGTTCTCTGTGTTGTTAATTGTTTATAAGCATTTTAATTCTGCAAAATCTTCTCCTGTGTTAATGTTAGAAATAATGTTTTATTAATTTTCAATATCACATATATTTATGATCTCAACAGGTGTGTCATGGATGTTTCATGGATGGAATTTGTTGAGTTCTCTCACCTAAACTCAGACAAATAGGACTAAAAGGTTGGCAATATGATTATCAAGGATGAAGGGCCTGCTCCCTATGCTGTATAACTCCATGACTCAGCATACACTAAAATGCTGCCTCAGTCTTTGTCAGGGCAACATCCCTCTGCCATTGCGCTCGGGTTCCCATCATCATGCCAAATTTGGATCCAGCTTGCTCGTATACCTTGGATCCTAAGTGCCATAACTTTTCGGACCAGTCTACAATGTGGTCAAAAGCCGTGCTAAGGCTCACACAAACCATGTCTATGACCCAATCAGATTTGTGATTCAGGATTTTCCCTGCATAAAACTCATTAATTAGTTGCTGCCTTTCCAAGTGCACATATATCCTGCCCCTTGAATTATTTCCAAAAATTTGCCTGCCATTGATGCAAGTCTTAATAGCGTTTAGTTTCCTGGCTTAGACCAATTCCCCTTTAAGAATAAAGGAACAGCACTTGCTAGCCTCCAGTCTTATATTGCTCACCCAAGGCTAACAAGGTCAACAAAATGTCCGTTAGAGACTTAACAATTTCCTCCCTTGCTTCCACAACATCCTAGGATCAATCAAGTCACACACTGGGGATTTATTTAATTTAATTTTTTAATCTAGCATGGTAACAGGCCATTTCAGCCCACATCCATGCCCAATTTACACCCAATTCACCTACACCCCTGCTACATTTTGAATGGTGGGAGTAAACCAGAGTTCCCGGGGATAACCCACACAGTGGTGGGGAGGACGTACAAACTCCTTTCAGACAGGGCAGGATTCAAACCCCAGTCTCTAGCATTGGCGCTGTAAAGGTGCTGCACTAACCACGACACCAACCCTACCACTCCATATGTGTGGACATATCTCAAACTCTCTTAATCTTGACATAGACATAATCCACAATATAAGCATATCCCTTCTCTACAACGATGAGCATTCATTTAGGATCCTGCTTATATCTGCTGCTTTCACACACAGATATCACTTATAGTCCCTGAGATGACCTATACTTTCCCTCACCAAACTGTTGCTTCCAATAAGCTTGTAAAAGATTTTTTGTTATTTTTTTCTATTCCTGTTTTTCAAGCCACTTCATGCCCCCTCTTGCTCTAATTTCGTTCTCAACTTCTCTCCAATATCCTAACAAAACCCAAAAGTTACTCAAAACTAAATGCCTATGCCTGATGCATAATTCTTTCTTATTTCTGACCAAACCTTAAACTTTATTTGCAAATCTAAGTTCCTTAATCTTCCCACCTATGTTCCTTATACTTACAGCAATATACTGATTCAGATTCATATTTTTGCCTTTACATACGACTTCTCCTCACTTATTTGGCCATTAGCCTCTGGAATCTGCTCCCAATCTACTGCCACTAGTCCCTGGCCATGTAAAGTTGAAATCGATCTTCCCTCAATTTAAGATATCATCTGTAGTACCAATGTTATAATTAAACATGCAAAACAATGATTGCTGTTTCCAAACAAGTTCTTTGTAGACATTTTCATCATTAGTGAAAATGAGTTCTCCTGGATTCATCTTTCATGTTGATTAACTTAGGGGGCTGGTTAGCGCAACACTGTTACAGCTCCAATGACTTAGGTTCGAATCTGGTATTGTCTGCAAGGAGTTTGTACATTCATTCTATAACCATATAACCATATAACCGTTTACAGCACGGAAACAGGCCATGTCGGCCCTTCAAGTCCGTACCAGTTCACTTGAACAACTCCACTAGCTCCTCCGCAAACTCCTGAGGAAGTAGAGGCTTTCTTCATGATGCCATTGGTGTGTTGGTTCCAGGAAAGATCTTCTGAGATAGTGACTCCCAAGAACCTAATTTGCTCATCCTCTCCACCTCTCTGTTCAGAAATCTGATGGCGGCAAGGAAGAAGTTGTAACTGCTGATTTAAGATGATGGTGCAATCGCTCAACTAGCCCATTGGCCTCATTGTGATTCCTGCGCACGTGCCAAATGGTGTCATGCACTCTTTCCCTTGTGGTGTGTGTAATGTTTTCTCTGGATGCTGCAGTTTCCTACCACCCTTCAAAACATACAGGGGTTATAGGTTAATTAATGTATTTGGAGAGCACAGGTTCATGGGCCAGAAGAGCCTGATACCATACTGTATGTTTAAATTTAAAATAAGTACAACTTAGGACATGTCACAGGTTCAAGCAGGAATCAGCCAAATTAGTTGAATGTGGTGCTTCCAATCCTCTCTTGGTGATGAACACACAAATCAATATTTTGTGCCCTTACAACTTGTAATGCTCTTTCCAAGTGCTGTTGAATGTGGACAAACACCAACTTATGTTGTGTGTGAATGACAGCCAGTAATCAGGATTCCCTTGCTCATGTTTGTCCTAGTTCAGTGGTACTCAACATTTTCTCCCCCACTCACATACTGCCTTAAGTGATCCCTTATTAACCATAGAGCACTTATGACACAGGATGCCATTGGTACTCAGTGGTTAGTAAGGGATTACTTAAGGTGGTATTTGAGTGGGAAACAAAGAATGTTGAGAACCACTGATCTAGTGCTACAAGACTGGACTAGGGGACTCTCATTGCTGCTTCCTCCCAGAATCTACGATGGAGAAGCTCTGTACATTTCCTGCAACTGTGATTCCACAAAGGTTGCAAGTTTAGCCTGTTCTTATTTTAGTTTGCATTTATAACAAGTCAGAACATCCCCACAGCTCCATGCTGGCTCCCAGGGGAGCATCAGTCCAATTCCCATTCCTCCTCTTCCCTTGTATCATTTCTCCCTATTCTTACTCACTGATTTCAATTTAAATTTAGACGTAGAGCACAGTAACAGGACCTTCTGGCACACAAGGTAATCAGCTTATAATGTTTCATAAATAAAATTGGTACTAGAGATTACTTTGGCTTGGCTTCGCGGATGAAGATTTATGGAGGGGGTAAAAGTCCACGTCAGCTGCAGGCTCGTTTGTGGCTGACCAGTCCGATGCGGGACTAGAGATAGTGTCCCAATAAACCTACAACCCCTGTATGTTTTGAAGGGTGGGAGCAAACTGGAGTTTATATGTCATTTTTAATTGCTGTATTCTCATGTCATGAGCATATTTAACTGAATTTCACTTAACTTTATAAACTGAAGTGTGGAAAACACGTCAGTATTTCCAGAGATCATCCCCTATTTGAGATATACACCTTCTTATACAACAAATGTGTTCATGGGCATATTCCATAAATAAAACCTAAATCCACTGTTTTGAGGATGTGAAGGGAATAATTTTAGTTGTTCCTTCTGCTTAGGTGGAGGTAAAAGATCAGTCAGAATCTTTTTCAATAGCAGACAAGACATGAGGGGCCAAATGACTTTTCCTGCTTCAGTCCTTAATGTTTTTGTGTAAATGGAGTACTGATTTCCCAATCCTGGATATGGTCCTGCTCAGACTCTGTCCATCACTAATATTTTATGTGGGGTAAATAAGTGCTTATCTGGCTTTGGCACAAAACCTAATTAAAGTATGCAAAATTGATGGAATGATAGAACTTGTGAAATAGCTTTCTGAATAGCCTTATTGTCATTTAATTTCCTTTAGTTTCACACCACTAAAAAGCTACTGTAAACTTCTCTTGCTTCAGCATCATAATGTAGCTTTTAACTTTTTTTTAAAGTTTAAACAGGTTTATGATTGTTTTAAAGTAGAGCACAAAGGATTTTTTTTGCTCAATGGTGTTCACCAGTGCACTCGCAGAGGAAATTAAACCCCCTACTGTTGAAAGACGGGGCCTTTGCAGACCTTTAGGGTAAAATTGATTTAATTTTGAACAATGCCCCTTCTCTGTAAAAAGTAATAATACTCTACCAGGCAAACACAGCTGAGAATTCATACAGTTCACATGAAAAGCTGGCACATATACATAAGAAAAAAAAAATCGAAAATCATTATTTTTGCATTTCATTGGTCTTTAAAACTTTTTTCTTCTTATCACTGTCCACGAGAAATAGCCAAACACTGATGAATCAAAGACTTGTTTTCCAAGAGACGCACACACCCCATGTTTCAATAACAAGCATTGTTCCAAAGATCATACTCCAAGGACATCAATATTAAATACAAGCAGTATTTTTCTTGCTGTGTCCTCGCTTACCTCAGGCAACCTACGTGCTTTCTGTGATGTTTAAAAAAATATCACATCTATTAAACTAGTAGAAATGAGTTGACCAAACCAATGTGCCCAATTCTTATCGACTCGGGTAACAAGAAAGAAAATCATTAAATTCCTCCCAAAATTTTGTTTACAGCGTGCAGGGTTAAACATGACCAAAGATAACTGTTTAATTTAGCAAGGGGAAAGATGTTGGGAATTAGCTGTATGAAGTGTCAGTCAGGGAAATAGATGTAAATATTAATAAACATGTTAAATAAATGCTCGATAAAAATAGTTGACCTTAAAAGGAAACTGTTTTGCCTTGGTATTAAAAAATTACTGAACTACAAGTGACTTTTAATTTCTTCTAAAGATTATAGTTTTGACTTTAAGGCTGTTAAATGGTCACAATGGTTCAAGTTTATTAAGAAACTAGGAAGTACTGAGATAGTTCCATTCCCTTCCCCCATCAACTGAAGCTAGTTTTTTGATATTCATGTGTCACAAATAACTATAGGGTTTTTAATTTTACCGTACAAAATTCATGCCTATTCAGATAGAACTAAGTCTCTCCCAGACACAAAAAAAACCCCAAAATTAAAATATTAATTACTGATAAGTAGTTTTGGGATATTTTTGTTGTGATCTGGAATGCTGTCAATATATCAAACATTTAGGTCATACATGTGCCATGATGAAGATGTTGTTTGTTCATCTGAAATGGTTCAAGTAAGTGTTCATACATGATCATCTTTTGAAAGATGACATTTTCATTACTTATCAAGTGACAAATTATAATTGCAGCATGGTTCTAAGTAATGATGTAAAGCATGGCTTATTTTACTGAAATGCTTTTCTTTTTGTCGAAGAGAAACAAGATATTATGTTAGGAGTTTAAAAAAAACTTAAGAGTCAAACAAGTTTGCCCTGTGTTGGAAAGCACAACCAATAGTAAAGCATTGGATACTCTATCCCCTGCTGTGTAGCTTTTCCAGCAGTCTGATACTGTGCCAAAGCCTCTTACGAGTGCTAAAACAAAGCTCAGGGCTACTCCCACCATCCATTCCAGTTTGTATCAAACAACAATTTCAATGCCTGTGTATTTGTGTTTCCCGCTGTTTACATTTACATTTATATGTAAAGCCACAACACTGAGGAAAACTAATGTTTTAACATTTATTCCATTCATTTCCAACTACTTCAATCCCTGTTTCAATTGTTTGAAAGTCATGAAATTATCTGAGGTCATCAGAAAAAAAATAGGGCTTATCACACCCTAAATTTCATGAGTTTGATTGAAAGATCTGCTCTGAATAATTTCTAAAGTTGGAGGGCAAGTAAGAAAATATGGAAAGTGAATCAATTCAGAGGAAATAATGAAATTCATTCTTTCAGAATCAATGCATGGTGTTTCAAGTTAAGTATGTGAAGTATCTCAAGTTTCAGCGGCAGCTGTTGCTATTTCCGAGCCATTCTCTGCAACTCTGAGGGTCAATCTTTTGAAGAAGGGAAGCAAAATGACGCGAGGAACATCCACCATAATCGCATCAACATAGCAGTCGGGTTTGCAATAGTGGTGCGGTTAGTTTGTGGGGGGGGATGGTGACTGTATTCAACACACTCGAGGGTGTCAAGTGTATCCTGACATTTGGTTCTATCTTGTGCCTTCTAGTGCTAAAGCTTAGCAAGGGCTTTGAAGCTTGAATTAAAAGAAAAGCAGTTCCACCCTTAGTGGTCAAAGTAATCTTTCTGCCTCATTTTGAAAATTAATTTTGCCTCTCAAATGAAAAAAATCTCTTCCATTTCAAACATCACTAGGTGTGAAGATTATTTCTGGACCACAACAGTAAATGTCCAACTCCCCACAGCAATAGTATAAATGTTTGTATTGACTCATCATTATTTCAAGCACACACAAAATTGAATGGCTGCATCTCAGTTTCAGACATAGACAGTTAAATCAACCTGTATTTCAAGATTCATGAGGGAGTTATTAATATTACAATTCTGAAAAAGTGACTTGATAATTACATTTTGCTCTCAGCATTTTGCTTGTTTCAAATCAGAGGAAATCACTCAACTGTTGCATTCTTACTGTAGTAAAGTTATAAAATTACGCCATCTAATAGTCTGAAATATCCCTGATTTTGTCTGATCTCGGAAGCCAAGCAGGCTCAGGGCTGGTCAGTATTTGGAGGGGAGACTGCCTTGCAACACCAAATGCTGTAGGTTTCCCTGAGGGGTGCTGGAGAACATGGCGACTCTGTCCGCCTTACGGTAGACAAAAGTTCATGTATGTTGCATACTAAAGGTAATATTAAGTGACAATAATGAAGCCTTTACCTTTTTATATCCAATTTACTAATGTATACTTGGTTCAAAGATTACACACTATTCACATAATCATAGTTCCTCTTGATATTTAATTCTACGTAAAATATTTTATTTAATTGAAATTGGAAGAATTGTATGAAAGGACACAAAATAAAATCAATTTATGAATAACTTTGGCTGGCATTAAAATCATTCAACATGAGGATATTTCTTTAAGATTCATCAGGTGATGAATTTATTAATTAAAGAATAATCAAAAAAAATTCTTTATTTACTGATGTAGTTTCTTCCCCAACTTTGCAATGAAGAGATAAACCAACAGCACAATTTTAATAGAATAACTCTATTTAACATCCTCCACAACATTGATCAACAGGCCTGAAATGTTGGTTATGTATCTCTGCCTCCTATGGACGAGATGGGACCTGCTGAGTTTCTCTAGCAATTTTGTGCATTAACAACCATCACAGGATCTGCAGATTTTCTTGTTTCACTTAACTCATCAACTGTTAATTCACATTTTTTTTAAACTATTCTTTGAGATCTCCTCACCTTTCCCTGGTAAGTATGGCACACAATTAAAGGGACTCCAATTATTGAGGTCACTTGGCTGCAATAACAGTTCTTCATTATAAGAGATACAGGTGAAATCAAATGATCCAGAGAGTAATTATTCCCTTCCCCCAACCCATTATATTGTTTTTCTTCCTTTCACAAACTTGATTTGAGGTTCCCTGTAACTTTGGAGATGTATGTGTAACTTTACAAGTATTCCAATGGCCAAAAAGAATCCAAAAATAGATTCTCTTTCTGATATTGAAAGTTTCCATCAACCAAACAGAAATAATAGGTCCAAGTAAAATTATAACAAGTGCCTGTTGGAACAGAATTTATTCAACTGAGAAACAATCATCCATCCATCTTAACAGGAATTCGCAAAATAGAATAAAGCTTTCCTTAAATACAATTGGTTTCTCATGGATCAGAAAAACAGATTCATATGGCAGTCTGACTAAAGAGGTAAGCAGTGGTGCATAGGCCTATTCTGCTCTATCACAACTCCCAGTGCATTTTCAGACAACACATCAAAGAAGATGCATCTAAAAACATCTTTAAGTCCCTGCTGGATAAATAAAGTGAAACAAACCTTCTTTGCTTTATCACACCCGAAATATTGCAAGCTACACATCACATTTTTTTTCCCCAAATTGCCTACCCACATTCAATGGCCTTGAAATGTGAATGCATAATGCTCCTTTACTTTCAAAGACTATCATTATCTGGAGAAAAAAATAGTGTTGACTAATTGCTTCCCATCCCTCTGGAAACTCATTTTTGCCCTTCCGGTCAATGTTTTTTCCCCTTACTTGACTGACATGATTTCTTTACCTCTTCTGTTCACAAGTTTAAAAATCAAACACTACGCTACATTGAAATCCAAAATTACCTTTGGTCTTTCCACCATCCTTGCCAGCACACCCAAACCATAGAAATTCAGCAAAGATTCCTCGATCCTGAAATCACCTACAATCCTTTAAAATACATCTGCTATCCAATCTCTCCCACATAGTCCTGTTTTCCAAAGTGTCATGACCCTGATCAGCAAACATGGGGTCCCTTAATGAAATTGGTTGCCCTGAACAAAAAAAGGACTAAGCTATAGATAAAGCTACTCGTGAAAAGTAAATGCTCCTCCTAACTCGATCATACATTTGAGAGCTGTGATCGACCTGTAATTGCATGGTGTGACATTGCATTTCGTGACATGCCCATGATAAGTTCTGATTCTGATTGTAAATCTCCTGTACTCTTTTCACCATCAACAGCCCTCAACAAGGGGTAAACCTTGAAGGGCTCAAGCCAAAAACATTAGTTATGTATCTTTATCTTGGCTAAAGTACACTGTTTGACCTGCTGTGTTTCTCCAGCATTGTGTTTTTATTTTAAAAGTAGGGATCACAAGGTTCTTGGTGTGAAAAACGAACGTCTGCAGATGCTGTGTTTGTCTTAAAAATACAGAAATGCTGGAGGAACTCAGCTGGCCTCATAGCATCCATAGGAGGTAAAGATATATTACCAACGTTTTGGGAGTTCCCCAGCATTTCTGTGCTTTTACTAACAAGGTTCGTGTCAATAATTTTTCTAATAGAAAAATGTACTCGTGGAAGTATTCGTGGAAGTACTCATGGAAGGGAATTTGTGCCTTTTCTGAATCCTCAAACTATGATTTATTATTGATTCCTTTTAACATTAAAGCAGCTAATCTGATCACTGTATATAACAGATTTAATCCTGAGTTTGCAAATTTGAACAATTAGCTCAAGCTCAAATATATTTGTCATTTGTTCTAAAGCACAGTGGGAAGGTTTGTTTTGCATGCTATTCAGCATGTTTTGCTAAGGGAGATCATCTTAAATACTTTAAGATTATTCAATAAATAATGTCACAAATCATAAGGCATGCAAAATAATTGAGGACCCCTTTCCACCCTGCACACATCTTTCAGCTGCTCCCTTTGGGGAAGAGATACAGAAGTATCAGAGCTAGTACCACCAGGCTGAGTACCACTCCCAAGGGCAGTGAGAATGGTGAACGACCAAAGGAACTGCTTACACTAACCATCCAAGACTCATTTATACAAAACAAAAGTTATTTATATATTTTTATAGATATAATACTTATCATGCATATGTATTATTTGCCTGCAAGTGTGTTTTGTCTGGTTGTGTGTCTGCACTGAGGGCCAGAAAATGTTGTTTCATCAGGTTGTACTTATACAATTAGATGACAATAAACTTGACTTGAAATTGACTGACTAGCAGAAAGCAAATATTGGAAATGAAGGGATCCTTTGTTGGTAGGCTGCTAGTGACTAGTGTTGGGTCCGCAATATTTTAATTATTTGGATAGTTCTGTGGCCACATTTATGGATGATACGTAGAAGATGGAGCTAGATGCTGAAAAGGCTTTTGACAGAGTGGAGTGGAACTATTTATTTGAAATATTAAGGAGATTTAATTTTGGTATGGGCTTTATATCATGGATTAAATTGATTTATGGTACCCACTTAGCTATGGTGGTTACTAATAATAATAAATCCTCCTTATTTAGGCTGTTTAGGGGAACTCGACAGGGTTGTCCCCTTAGCCCCTTGCTATTTGATCTAGCTTTAGAATCTCTGGCAATAGCCCTTAGAGAGAATCATGAGGTTGAAAGGATTGTCATAAACAGTAACTTATAAGTTTTCTTTGTATGCAGGTTTATATTTCAGATCCCAGCTATGTTATCTATGTTTTATCAATTCACCTCTTTCGCTAGATAAAAATTAAACCAAACTTTTTCTGATTAATATGCAGGTTCCATTAATGATTGTCAGAAATAATTTCACAAACTTAGGAGTTAAAGTTACTAAACGATTTAATGATTTATATAAACTCAATTTTTCTCATCTATTGTAGTATATGAGATTGTCTTTTTCTATATGGTCTCCTTTATCATTATCTTTAATAGGTTGTTTTAATGAAGTTAAAATGATAACATTACCTAAGTTTTTATATTTATATCAAGCGATTCTCGTTTTCATCCCAAAGTTTTTTTTAACATAATATTGACTCAAAAGTTTCTTCCTTTATTTGGAAGAACAAAAACTCTAGAATTAGTAAATTTCATTTACAAAAATTGAAAAAAGATGGAAGTATGTCCGTACATAATTTTAGATTTTATTACTGGGCTGTGTGATGCTGAAGATTATATTATGCATATTTATATAAAAATAACATCACTGAACTTTCCACTTGTATATCCACCAGATCTAGTTGATAATATTTTCAATCGACTCCTTCTCAGAAGTGATTAATTAGAATTATATGTGATATATTATTGAAATTACATCCGTATCTCATGATAAGATTGAAAAGGTTTAGGAGTTGGAACTTGCAAGACCTCTTTTGGAGAATCTATGGGACAAGATTCTTAACTGGTGAACAATGTATGCCCGACATTCATTAATCAAATTCAAAGTGGTGCATCATGTTCACATGTCCAAAGATAAGTTGGCTTGTACCTTTTCTAATATTACCCCTAATTGTGACAAATGCAAATCTGATATTCCTACATTGATACATTTTGGTCTTGTCCATCCTTAGAAATCTATTGGAAAGCAATATTTAATATATTTTCAGGTGGAGTTATGCCCCAATCCAATAACTGCTCATTTTGGGGTTATTGATCTAGACATAGGGAATGTGTAATGGGTTGTGGTCTTCTCTACATTGTTGGCTAGAAGAGCCATCTTATTCAAATGGAAAGACTCTAGACCTCAACATTGTTTCAATGGTTCTCTCATATTATGTCCTGTTTAAGTTTCAAAAAAAAAATTAGCTATCGTGTATTTGATTCATTATGAAATTTAAAGATTCATGGTTACCTTTTAGGTCTTATTTTCATTTGATGTAAATGTTTTAAAAGTGATTAGATGTACTCACTCTTCAGATGACATATAGGCTTACCTTTGGTTTTTGATTTCATGGTATGAATCAAAAGCTACAAAATATACGTAACCCTCAGGATAAAATGCTCAGATGTTATTTTTTGGTTAGTTTTCTTTTTTCCAATAGAGTAGGTTTGGTGGGGATTATAGTGATAGATCTATCTATCCATCTGTGTGTGCGTGCGTGCGTGCGTGCGTGCGTGCGTGCGTGCGTGCGTGCGTGCGTGCGTGCGTGCGTGCGTGCGTGCGTGATTTATGTGCGTGCGTGCGTGCGTGATTTATGTGCGTGCGTGCGTGCGTGATTTATGTGTGTGCGTGCGTGATTTATGTGTGTGCGTGCGTGAGATTTATGCGTGTGCGTGCGTGAGATTTATGTGTGTGTGTGCGTGAGATTTATGTGTGTGTGTGTGTAATTTATGTGTGTGTGTGTAATTTATGTGTGTGTGTGTAATTTATATGTGTGTGTGTAATTTATATGTGTGTGTGTAATTTATATAAATTTTCTATTTTCATCCAGTGTAGTGCAGGGGGGACCTAGTTTATATGGTTTGAAGTTTTATATATTGTATTTTCAGTTTAATTCCCTTTTCTTCATTGTATTGTATTTATTATAAAAACCAATAAAATGATTGGAAAGAAAAAAGAAGGCGGAGGGACAGGCAATGTTGAGGAAGGAGGGAGCTTGCAGAAAGACTTGGACAGGTAGGGAGAATGGGCAGGTGCAATACAGAGCAGGAAAATGCATGATCATGGACTTTGGTAGAAAAAGTAAAGGTGTAAACTATTTTCAAAATGGGAAGAAAATTCAGAAATGTTTATTTCGTGGGCATAAAAATATAAAAAGGCCCAAGTCCGTTGGATATCATCTCGAAATAGCAACAAGGAGGCAATGGGTTTTAATGGCCAGGCCTCACTGTTGAAAATTGGATAACGTTCCAAGCAACAAGTCCAGAATATGCACAGGAAATAGAAATGAATGAACTTCGCACTGACTTGAAGGTAGGTACACCCACTGCTTGCAATTGAAAATTGCTGTTAACCGAACAGTTCATAAGTGCTTCAACCTAATTTAGCAATCCTCTTTTAGCTTGAAAAATTCCAAGATTTTGAAAGGCACTATACAAATGCAGGCCATTCTTTATTGCGCAGTCAAGTGGGGTTAAAAATCAAGCCTATAATTACTTTATCAGTGGCAGTTCTTCTGAAGTAATTGCTTCCCATTCCTTGCAGCCGCAGGATGAGAAGCAGCAAGTCGCATCAATGCTCAAAATGTGCTGCATTACCACAGAGTTCTCATTGTAAGATTGGAGTTTGTGCTAGATTCCCTTTGATCAATAATTGTTCTTCGGGTTTTATATACGGTCTTCCTACTTTACAGCTTCTCATACCACAAGTGATATTTATATGAACTTACCCTCATTTAAAGTGTGAATACCTATTACAATTTATAGACTTAATTAATTATGCCTCTACTGGGAAAGGATTATCATTCTGCAGCTTTTCTTATTGTTCCTGCTTAATTTAACCCCATTGATTCAATGGCACAGTGGGTGATTTTAAGCATTTCCGTTCTTTTTTTTTTGTTTATTTCCTCACAGTATGCATCACATATGGGTTATCCACCAACTCGTTTTTAAGGGAGGCATCAAGTTCATTCTTTGACTGTCCCTCAAACTACTGACAAGACTAAGGATGCATAGGTAAACCTTGGTGTCCTGATGCTGGAAAGTATAGGTACATTGTTGTTACGTGCTACTTTTCATTTATTGTCGGACCAAGATAAAAAATCTTTTTCTAATGTGCGTGAAAAATGGTAACTCAGATTATGCAGAATATAGGGTGCAAATTGGGCAGCAAGGACTTGTGGGCCAAAATGGCCCTATTACCGTGCTGTATGTCTTGGTCTCCACAATGTTGTTATATCAAGCATGCACTGAATCTCTATTCACAAATTCATTGATTTTTTTTCTTTGTAGATCTTGTTACGGCGATTTTTAGCAGAATTTAGCATTCCGCACAAAAATGTGAATTGATGGCCAAATAATGCAAATATTCTGATATTTACATTAACATTCAAAACACAGAATGTGTTGATTTATGCCCATTTGAATAGAAAACATGTTGTTAAAACATATTGTAAAATGTGAAATCTTAAACTTCTATGTGAAGTCCACAGAGAGATACGAATGAATTCAAATAATGCTCTCAGATATCCTAAAAATTATGCATATTAAACAAAAGCATGAAATGCTGAAGTGAACACCACTGTAAAAATACACAGCAGGTTTGCCAGGAGCCGTAAACCATTAGGGCAGATTATGAGAGATCATGTAGAAGCGTATCACATGGGTGTATTTGGGCAGTGCAGGCTTGTCAGCGAGAAAGGCCTGCCCCATCAAATTATATGCACCTGAAACATCAATACTATCCCTTCCTTTTTGAGGTTCCTTCCCTTTGCCGATAATAATAAATAGCAGGTTCGAGATGGTACCGAGTGCAAGAAGGTCTCCCGAAGCTCCTGATCGTATCAGAGGTTTGGATCTGGAGCTCGGGTTGCCGATGATTTGAAATGGAGTCTGAGCAGCTCTAAAGGATGCTGGAGCACTGGAGGTGAATCGACGGACACTCAGTGACTATGAGGGGACTCTTGCATCTCTTTCTCCTATTAGGAGGAGCACCGGGCAATGCTCAGAGTGACTCTTTGTTTACCTTGTGGCAGACAAAAGTTGAAGTATATCATGTATGCTACATGATAGTTGTTTTGAGTTTTGTGTGCCCGATGGAGATGTGGGGGGGCTGGTAGTCATGGTGGGGAGGCTGGTAGTCATGGTGGGGAGCTGGCTGACGGAGGACCTCAGTTTTCTTCAGGCTGACTTCCAGGCCAAACATTTTGGCAGTTTCCGCAAAGCAGGACGTCAAGCGCTGAAGAGCTGGCTCTGAATGGGCAACTCAAAACGGTCAACCAGTTTACCTATCTCGGCTGCACCATTTCATCAGATGCAAGGATCGACAATGAGATAGACAACAGACTCGCCAAGGCAAGTAGCGCCTTTGGAAGACTACACAAAAGAGTCTGGAAAAACAACCAACTGAAAAACCTCACAAAGATAAGCGTATACAGAGCCGTTGTCATACCCACACTCCTGTTCGGCTCCGAATCATGGGTCCTCTACCGGCACCACCTACGGCTCCTAGAACGCTTCCACCAGCGTTGTCTCCGCTCCATCCTCAACATCCATTGGAGCGCTCACACCCCTAACGTCGAGGTACTCGAGATGGCAGAGGTCGACAGCATCGAGTCCACGCTGCTGAAGATCCAGCTGCGCTGGATGGGTCACATCTCCAGAATGGAGAACCATCGCCTTCCCAAGATCGTATTATATGGCGAGCTCTCCACTGGCCACCGTGACAGAGGTGCACCAAAGAAAAGGTACAAGGACTGCCTAAAGAAATCTCTTGGTGCCTGCCACATTGACCACCGCCAGTGGGCTGATGACGCCTCAAACCGTGCATCTTGGCGCCTCACAGTTTGGCGGGCAGCAGCCTCCTTTGAAGAAGACCGCAGAGCCCACCTCACTGACAAAAGGCAAAGGAGGAAAAACCCAACACCCAACCCCAACCAACCAATTTTCCCTTGCAACCGCTGCAATCGTGTCTGCCTGTCCCGCATCGGACTGGTCAGCCACAAACGAGCCTGCAGCTGACGTGGACTTTTTACCCCCTCCATAAATCTTCGTCCGCGAAGCCAAGCCAAAGAAAGACATGATAGTTATACATGTATACCTGAAACAAACTTTTTTTTTAAATTTTTTATTTTTCACACCATAAATCACATTAGCCATGATATACACTATTTCTTTTTCACACATATACAGTGACTTTTTCTCCCCCCCCACCTCCTCCCAAGCCACCCCCCCCACCTCATCCATTTTAGGTATACAATCTAGGTTGCATTAAACCAGTCAGACAATGTTGTCATTCAACAAAAATACACCAGAAATTCTACTGAGTCCATTCTTTTCTTTCCTTCTCCTTCCATCTACTTAGGTAATGTTTGTCCCCGGTAGGTTTTCGCTATTGTATTTAATGTAAGGCTCCCATACTTGTTCGAATATTTCAATATTATTTCTTAACCTATATGTTATTTTTTCTAATGGAATACATTTATTCATTTAAATTTAGTAGTTACCTGAAACAAACTTTAAAGTGCTTTCTATTATTTGAAGTTAATACTTCCATTACTTAGGCAACAAGAATTTTAAGTTAAAAGTACCAAAATTCTACCTTTTTACCATTCAAGTGCATTTTTCCTTTCATTTACCTACCAATTGAAGTGTGTTAAAAGCGGTGAATTTCCTCTCTCCTAACATTGAAATTTGATTGCAAAATATGTAAAATGTTGCATGTCTGCAAGTATTTTGGCAGTATGGCATAATTCATAACTTTGAAAAACACCACAAGAACAATTTGCAGAACTGAAAATGATGTTCCATTAATATTTTCATTTTGGTTGTTAAGGTGATGAAAGCGGTACTCAGATTCAGTTGAAGCTGTAAAAATCGTACCTTTTCCTGTGAAATATTAAATATACCAATATATTATTGCAAATTTAAATTCAGACTTGGAAGTAGCTCTATTTTTAAAAGAGTTTCTTTGTCTTGGTACCTGGGGTACATAATGCACTAAATTGTTTGAAAGCATTTACATCTCCAGAGGTGGCCATCAGACCCAGCCAATTTCATGCAGGGATGTTCTTTGGCTCTATTCATAAGTTAAATGCATTGGAACTTAACTCATGCCTTTGAAATGTTACTAGCATACAAACTTGCAGATGCCTCGGGGATTGTTCTCAAAACCATGTTATCTACTTTAGAACCAGGCAGCTTTTGATACAATGGGGATTAAAAGCAAATGTAAACCTCCAATTTCTCACAGCCCATCTGTCTGAATTGTATAAATGATCAAATCAAATTTGCAGCTGTAATGTTAGTAAAATTACTGGCATTCACCATCATACTGAAGGCAACTTTAGGATTTCCTTGTGCATGTAATTGAAACACAAACATTCCAACATTTCTGTCAGAGATTCAGCTTTCTGCCACAAATTGCATTGTTCATAGGCAACTTTACTGAAATCATGCAAATTCAGTAGATTTCACATAATTTACAAGCACACGTCACTGCAAAATATCCCATACTTTAAAAAAAAACTTTATTGCATGAAATAAAAATAAGTTTTGAAATGACATAACAAGCCTCAAGTCTAAAGGCACATTTTCCAGTCTGGGTAAACGGCAAGTTGTCAGTGAAACAACATGTGGGATAATCTGACTTGAGGTCATTCTCTCCAACCTACCAGTGAAGGATGCATCACTCCATGACAACACAAGTCGGTGCGACCACGGCACAGTCCCTTCGGAGACCGTCCCAATTTCAACCATCAGCAGTAAAAATATGCAACACCACAGCCTGCCGTAGTCCTCATTCCACTATTAAGTGAGGAAATTAAACATAATTCAATGAGTTCAGAAGGGCATGCTGAGATGAGCATAAAATATCGATGAATGAGAATTAATTGTCATGTAAAATGTACAGATGCAAAGGAAGTCTTGCTCCAACTTATCAATTATGTACACACTAACAAAGTACCATTAAAATGTGACAAAGTAAAAAAATTGGAAGTGAAAACAAATAAACAAATGAATAAATAAATAAATGATTTTCAAATATCAGACAACAGCTCAAAAAATGTGTCAATTCATTGGTGATCTTGGAGTAATGTTACCATATGGGTGCCATAGAAAGATTCAAAAGCCCAATAGCTGTTGGGAAACATGTTATTGAACTGAAATGTGCTAGACTTCAGGTATCTGTGTCTTCTGCCTGAAGATAACAGCGAGAAGAGATCAGAGCCATAATGATGGAGGTCTTTCATGTTGGCTGCCATCATGAAGCAATGCCTTGAGTTGATGGAGATGTGGTCAGTGACTGTGATGGACTTTGCGGTGTCTGTCACTTTTTGCAGCTGATTGCGATCCTGGGCATTTGAGTTTCCAACCAGACTGTTGTGCAACCAGTCAGCATATTTTCCACAATGTACCTGTGGAAGCTTGACAGAGTATTTCATGAGATGCTGCATCTCCTTACAAAGAGACGTTGGAATGCCTTTATCACAGATGCCTCAAAATGCTGGCTCCAGAACAAGTTGTTCAATATGTGGACACACAAGAACTTAAAGGTACAACATTTTGCAACGCTATACTGCCAATGAACACAGGTGTGCAGTTCCTCAGCTTCCCCTTACTCAACTCCATGGTATGGCTGATAATAAGAGCGAGACGAGATCCAAGATTTCCATCCTATTATCTGATTCATCATTAACATTATTTGGCCAAAAATGGTGGTATAACCAACAAGAGATAGTGTTAAAGTTGAATTTGGCTAAGCAGTCATGGCTGTAGAGGGACATGAGCAGGGGTCTAAGCAAGTAGCTTTGAGGTACCCTTGTCCTGATGGCCATGGGATGGAATGATATTGTCAATCCACACTGATTGGGGGTCTTGCAATGAGGAAATAGAAGATAAATTGCAAAGTGAGAAACAGGAACCTAGATCACAGAGTTTGATTATCAGATTTGATGGCATGATGGTGTTAAATGCTAAGCTGTAATCAATGAATAACAGCCTGACTATAATGTTCTTAATGGATGCCCACCTACAGAAGCTACAACACTGGATAACAGATGCACAAGAAAAAGTAAATGCTCTTATCTGGAATAACAAAAAAAAAACTGCTGGAGGAAGTCAACAGGTCGAACAATAATTATCGAAGCAAGGAGTTCGATATTTTGGGTCAAGAAATTTTGCATCCTGATACAGAGTCTTGACCCAAAACCAACATTAGATCACACACTGTATGTACAGCAATGCAGAAGCAGCATGCAATAGACAAAGCTAGGTTATAATACAGCCAACAAACAGTTCCAAGTTCTGCAGATCTACCATATCTGGTTGTGAATGGCGGTGGACCATGAATCAACTAAGAGAAGTAAAAGGCTCCAAGAACATTCCTATCCTCAAAATGCCAGCGTTGGAAACGAGCTAAAGCATTTTCAGCTCTATGACTGGAACAGCCAAGTGAACAGCCGATTTGTTTTCCTACCATCACTTCAGGTGATATCAGAAATTAGATCTGAGCAAAGGAGATAGAAACAGATAAAACACTAGTTGGCAGAGAAATGGAAGATTAAGTTTAGTCCAGACAAATGTGAGGTATTGTATTTTGAGAGATCAAATTCAAGATAAAAACTACAGTGAATGGCAAGACACTTAAGAGTATGAGTGTACAGAGGGATCTTGGAGTACACGTCCATGGTTCTCTGAAAGCCACGACACAAATAGACAGGGTGGTAAAGAAGGTGTATAGTATGAATGCCCAGTCAAAGCATTTAGTATAACAGTTGGGAAGTCATGTTCCATTTGTCTAAAACTTTGATTTTGCCACTTTTGGAGTCTTATGTGTCGACTGGTCATCCATTTTAGGAAGTGTGAGGACTTTGGAGAAGCTGGACAAGAGCTTTAAAAGAATGTAAACAGGGAGAGACTAGACAACTTGAATTGTTCTCTGGAGTGTCAGAGGCTGATGAGCCACCGGATAAAAGGATATCAAATTATGAGCATAGTTAAATTCTTTTTCCCAGATTGGAAAAGGCAGATACTGGAGGGCACAGAAGGGGAAAGTTACATAGGAACATAGGAAGTAGGAACAGGAGTAGGCCAAAAATGGTCCATCGAGCCTGCTCCGCCATTCAATACGATCATGGCTGATCTAATTTATGACCTAACTCCACCTACCTGCCTTCTCCCTATATCCCCCAATTCCTCTATCATGTAAAAATTTATCTAACCGAATTTTAAATATATTTAATGAGGCAGCCTCAACCACTTCCCTGGTTAGAGAATTGCAAACATTCACTACTCTCTGGGAAAAACTATTTTTCCTCATCTCTGTCCTAAATCTACTCCCCCGAATCTTGAGACTGTGTCCTCTCGTTTTAGTTTCCCCGGCCAGCTCAAAAAACCTGCCTACATCTATCCTATCCATACCCTTCATAATCCTATATGTTTCTATAAGATCTCTCATTCTTCTGAACTCGAGCAAATACAATCCTAGATGATTTAATCTTTCATCATAAGTCAACCCTTTCATCCCAGGGATCAACCTAGTAAACCTCCTCTGGACCGTCTCCGAAGCCAGTATATCCTTCCTCAAATATGGAGACCAAAACTGGATACAGTACTCCAGGTGCGGTCTCACCAGTACCTTATACAGTTGCAACATTACCTCCCTACTCCTGAATTCAATTCCTCTAGCGATGAAGGCCAACATTCCATTTGCCTTCTTAATAACCTGCTGCATCTGCAACCTAACTTTTTGCGATTCATGCACAAGCACCCCCAAGTCCCTCTGCACAACAGCATGCTGTAGTTTTTCACCCTTTAAATAATATTCAGCTCTTTTATTTTTCTTGCCAAAGTGGATAACCTCACACTTACTAACATTGTACTCCATCTGCCAGACCTTTGCCCACTCATCCAGCTTAACTATAACCCTCTGCAGACTCTCCACATCCTCATTACAATTTGCTCTTCCACTCAATTTGGTGTCATCCGCAAACTTGGCCACACCACATTTTGTCCCCTCCTCCAAGTCATCAATGTAAATGATGAACAGTTGTGGGCCTAACACCGACCCCTGCGGCACCCCACTTACCACTCTCTGCCAACCTAAAAAACTCCCATTTATCCCGACTCTCTGCCTCCTGTCAGACAACCAATATTCAATCCAGGCCAATATACTTCCCCGGACTCCACTTTCCTGTAACTTACTGATAAGTCTCTTATCAAGTTAAAAGAGCTTGACAAGGCTAGTTTTTCTTTACACAGTGCCTGGAATGCACTGTCTGGAGAGATGATGGAAACAAATTAGTCATTTAAATAGGCACATGAACCGACAGGGAATGGGTTGTATAAACCTATGTAGGCAGATGTGCAGTTTAAATTGTCATTATGGACTGTGAGCTGAAGGGCCTGTTCCTCACCTGCACTGTTGTGTTTTATATTCAGTCTGAAAATGCATTCCAGAATTTGCAATGAATCCAGCTGATCAAATATGGTCCTCATAAAGGCACCTTGTTAATAAGGTGGAAAGTCATCTTGCCCATAAGAGAATATAGAAATCCAGTCTGTCTGGATACAACTCCATCACACAGTCTCATTCATCAACAATAAGTGTTGGAAGGTGTCATTGATACCAACTATCAAATAGAACTTTGTCTCCATTCATATATTCACTTTGGGGTTCACCACTGGCCCAAAACATGGAGCAGGGCTTTTAATTGTTGAGGTGATTTTGAGATAGAGCATAAAAGGATCCTGGTAAAACTGAAGTCTGTGGATATTGGAAGTGCCTGTGGGGCCTGCTTAAAATGGGTGGACTGGATCATATTTAAGGATTCATCTTCAGATTGAACAACTATGCCACACGTCACCAACTTATTCATAAGATCCATGTGGATGAGTGCGTGCCTTCACATACATATCAAGAGTACTGTAACCAAAATCTGTGGGTGAACCAAAGGGTTCACAGCCTGCTGAGGGATAGATCGAGGGCGTTCCAGACCAGTGACCCAGAACTCCATAGGAAGACCACGTATATCCTACAGAAGGTTATATTAAGAGCAAAGAGGCTATTCCAAGTGAAGTTAGAAACACAATCAGATACACACCAGCTTTAGCAGGGCTTGAAAGCCATTACATCCTACAAGGCGAAACCCAACAATGTAAATGGCTGTGATGCTTCACTCCCCAAGGAGCTCAATACCTTCTATGCTTGCTTTGAAAAGGAGAATTCTATTGTACCTGTGAGAACCCCTGCAGAAGTAGGTGACCCTGTGATATCTGTTGCAGGGGCCAATGTCAGAACATCTTTCAAGTGGGTGAACCCTCACATGATGGAGTACCTGACAGGGTACTGAAAATTTGTGCCAACCAACTAGCGAGAGAGTGTGCACAGACATTTTCATTCTCTCATAGCTACAGTCAGAGGTTCCCACCTGCCAGTCCCCAAGAAGAACAGAGTGGCCTCAATGACTATTGTCCAGGGACTATTGTCCAGTACCAAACACATCTACTGTGATGAAATGCTTTGAGAGAATGGCCCTATTTACAGTGCACCCCAAGGATGTGTGCTTAGGCCTCTGCTCTATTCTCTCTACACCCATGACTGTGTGACTGGGCACAATTCAAATGCCATCTATAAATTTGCCAATGACACCACTTTTGTTGGCAGAATCACAGATGACAATGAAGAAGCAGACAGGAGTGTGATAAATCAAAGAGTTGAGTGGTTCCACAACAATAACCTTGCACTCAACATCAGTAAAACAAAGGAACTGATCGTGGACCTCAGGAAAGGGAAGCTAGGAGAACACAAACCAGTCCTCATCCAGGGGTCAACAGTGGAGGAGGTCATTCCTGGGTGTAAACATCTCTAAAGACTTACCCTGCAACCATCATGTTGATGCCTTTATGAAGAAGCCACATCATTGGTCATATTTCATTAGGAATTTGAGGAGATTTGGTACGTCACCAAAAATTCTTGCAGCTTTCTTCAGTGCACCGCGGAGACCATTCTGACTGTTTGCATCACTGTCTGGTATGGAGGGAGGTGCCAACGCAAAGGACACAGAGGTTGGTAAACCCAGCCAACGCCATCATGGCCATTAGTCTTCCTGCCATTAATGACATCTTTCCGAGGTGGTGCCTCCAGAAAGCAGCTTCTATCATCAAGGACCCTCACCATGCAGGTCGTACACTTTTATCACTGCCACCATCAGAAAGGATGTACCGGAGAAGTATCCAACAGTACAAAATAACAGTTTCTTCCCCTCCACCATCAGATTTCTGAATGGACAATGAACCTATGGAGACGACCCCACTTTTTCCTTTCTTGTTTGCACTACTTATTCATTTTGTATTTATGTAATTGTAATTTTACAGTAATTTTGCACCTCGTTCAGCATCATACTGCTGCCACAAGACAACAAATTGCATGACATGTTCATGACAATAAATCAGATTCTGATTCTGAAACTTGCCTGGCGCACAGGACTGTTGATATTGATGATCAATCATCCTAAGCTCTGGGCAACACTGTAGGAGTTTATCAAATACTGTCAAAGATTTAACCATCATCAACGGCTTCAATCACTTTTATTTCACATAGTTAACATAGTCAGGGTATCAAAGGTAATGGGAGAAGGCAGGGGAAGTGGAGAATGGATCAACTCATGATGGAATGGCAGAGCAGGCTCAAAGGGCTGAACGGCCTACTTCTGCTGCTATATGGTCTTTAGTCATTTTCACTCCTGTTTATCTATCAAATTGATGGATCTGTAAGACTGCTATTTCTGCAATGAACTTAATCTCACTGAAATCTTGTTCTATCCACCCTTTCCTACCTCTGCAATTTAATTTTTTTTTCATTTTGACAAAGAGGATTCGATTTGAAATGCTAACTGCTTTTATCTTTCCACAGATGTTTCTTGAATTAATGTTCGTTTCCATCATTTCCACCTTTAGGAACAGGTAGAGACTGGTGATCATCACCTGTGGATGACTCACCTCCTGAGATCCATATTTCTCTCCATTACCTGTAATGCACATCAGGTGGATGGGGTCAAGTAAACCTCCACCAATGTTGAAGAAACTCCCTGCCATCCTGGATGAAGCAGCCCACTTGACTAGTTTTCCAAGTGCTACTCCAAGAATTCCTTTCCTCATTCTTATTATCCTGCAACTACATTGTGTGCCATCGACAAAATGTAATGAGGTCATGGTAAAGGACTTCAAATTCCTGAGTGTCAACATCTCCAAGGATCTATCCTGGAGCCTCCATTTTGATGCAATCATGAGGAAGGCTTGCCGGCGACTATATTTTGTGTGGAGTTTGAGAAGATTCGGAATGTCACCAATGACTCTTGAAAATCTGGCCGATAACATCATTGTCTGGTACAAAGGTGCCAACGCTCAGGGCAGGAAAAAAAAACTCCAGAGGGCTGTTAACTTGGCCTGTGACATCATGGACCCCGGTCTTCACTCCATCAAGAGGCGGTGTCTAAAGAAAGTAGCCTCTATCCTCAAGGACCCCCACCACCCAGGTCATGGTTTCTTCACTTTGGTACCATCAGGAAAAAGGGACAGCACTCACTGGCACAAAGGACAGCTTCTTTCCCTCTGCCATCAGATTCGTGAATGAATAATAATCCACACCCACTGGCTTACTTTGATATTCTCTTGCACCATTTTCCTTTTTATTTTGTAAGGTGATTTATATAAATGTTTGCACTGTGTCACTGCCGCAAAGCAACAAATTTTGTGACATGCGCATGACAATGAATTCTGATTCTGAAGCTCCTTCCTTATACTGCTCCAACAAAATTTCCCAAAGTCAGGGCCTGAATCACCAAGAGCAGTAAATGCATAAGCTGTCAGATGTTCTCAAGATCCTGATGTGGAAATATATCCTACTTTGACTACTGCTAGTTTCACTCACTTTAATTCCAGGTTTATTTAATTATTTGAATTTAAATTGTCCAGTTGCGAGTATTGAATTTAATCTCACAACTTTGGATCAATGATCCAGAATTTTGGCTCTAATCCAAGAAGTTAACTAACATGCTACTGTACCCCATAGAGAAAACAGTCACTTGGGGAAAACACAAAGATGATAAATAGTTCACATTACTGCATAGTTAGTAAGTTTCCTTTGGCATTTTAATACTCTGACATTTATGTTCATTTGATTCTTTTGTTCAAATCATTCAAGCCTAATTATTCAATGAAATGTGCAGATTGCATGTTGGGGGGGACTTTGGAAAGATGGAGTACTGCATCATGCAATTGTCCTTTCACATTTTTGCTATTTTTAATTTTAAAACAAATGGCATGCATTTGAAACCAGACACTTTGTGGAATTCATAATAATAACAGATTGCAGATGCTATAAATCTGAATTAAAAATACTGGCAGAATTTGTGGAGAAAGTTAATATTTCAAGTTGGTGACATTTCATCAGAATTCAATGAATTTTGCTATTGCAGGTCATTGATCTGAAATGTTAACTCAATTTCTGTCTCCACAGCTGCTGGTACTCTATCAACAAATACTGGAAATGCCTTGTCATTTTGCTTCAACAGGGGTAGAAAGAGTTCCCTGCCAGATGTCTGCAGTGATGAATATCATGGAGTTTTATCCTCAACAGTTATTCACACTGTGTATCAATGTGACTTCTTCCAGTCTTTTAATCATTTAGAATTCTTCCCACCACTGAAAGGAGGCACATGCTGCAAAACTTATCCATCTCTTACGTCTGCAGTTAACGTGGAGATGTACAACTGAAGTTGTACTGACAGTGAGGCATCAGAACCAAAAAAAATTCTCAACACCATGCCCAAAATGAAGAGTTGTGAGTTAGATGGCAAGATTTTCTCAGAACAAACAATATGAAAGATGTAGAGGCATTGTTCCACACATCCAAATTGTTTTCAATCTCTAATAATTATGACTGATAACCTCACCGTCAGAGCAGGTTCATTTGTGCATCTCCATGCTAGTTGCACGCATATAACATGGGAAGTCTTTGCAGCACGTGCTTCCTCTTAGTAGCGTAAAGAATTTTAATAGGTTAAAAGAGAAGATATATAATTCCCCCAGCAGAAATATGGAATATATCAATGAAATGGGCAATTTTCACTGATTGTGTCTGCGGACCTTTAATATTTATTGATATGGGCACTGTCAAATTTTACTCACTACCCTAGATTTTGAAGGTGAACTGCAAAGGTGCCTGGTGAAATAAAGTTTTCATGACCTCCATGGTTCTCACTGGCGAAAGCCAACATTTTGGCCATTTGCCCTATACTTTCTCAAGTTAAGATGCCAGCATCACATTTCTAAGGCCAAGATTTAGCACAAAGTCACGTCCTTAACTGTTCACTCAGATGAGATAATCCTCTTGACTGAAAGTTGATCTCCGAAAGCGACGCAAAGAGCACGATAATGCAGCTGTCAAGTTTCTAATGGATTAAAGCCGAGCAAAGAGGAAGGCCATTTGTGTCCAGGATATTCCATATCCTAACTTGTATCTGGACTTTGATCTCAAATGCTTTCCATAAAGATCCTGAGTGAAAACATTTGATTGGATTCTATGATTTCTCTGAACTCCTGACAAATCCTTGTGAGCGCAGATGCTGTTAATGCAACTTTCTCTGTAATGCCCTTAATTATCTCTGAACCATTGGGACTGTTTTAAGGCTTCAGGTTAATAAACCTCTCATTGATAAGAAACTCACTGCTACTTTGATGCTTGAAGAATGTTCTGTCCCTTGACGGAACATAATCTGCAATCACAGCCAGCTTTATGCAAGCTTTCACTGTAAAACAAGACAAGAAAGACGTGTTTTCTGCTGTAGTTAGCATGCAGCTTCTTCTTTGGCTTGGCTTCGCGGACGAAGATTTATGGAGGGGGTAAATGTCCACGTCAGCTGCAGGCTCATTTGTGGCTGACAAGTCTGATCCGGGACAGGCAGACACGGTTGCAGGGGAAAATTGGTGGGTTGGGGTTGGGTGTTGGGTTTTTCCTCCTTTGCCTTTTGTCAGTGAGGTGGGCTCTGCAGTCTTCTTCAAAGGAGGTTGCTGCCCGCCAAACTGTGAGGCGCCAAGATGCACGGTTTGAGGCGAGATCAGCCCACTGGCGGTGGTCAGTGTGGCAGGCACCAAGAGATTTCTTTAGGCAGTCCTTGTACCTTTTCTTTGGTGCAGCTTAGTGGTTGCATAATCAACTAGAAATTGAATATTAAAGCAGATGTTTGGATGATGACACCCTTTACCTCACTTCCTGGGTGTGAAACCCACAACATTCACAAAATCTTTGGCCAATGAAGTAAGGCACTGTTAGCCCGTCCACAGTTTGGGTTATTTTATTGACATCTGCGGAGATATTCCCTTTTTTTTTGCCGCTCGTTATGCTGGTTAGTCTCCTTCTCTTTCTCCCCCTCCAGCTTGACAACAAAGCCTGAACCTTTCTGATGACAAGGTTGCATAGAATTCAGCAGAAAATTTTTAAAAAAGAATGCCACGGGAGACCCTTATGCTGATCCAGACAAAAGAATTATAATGACAGCAATCCATTTCACTGGTTTCCTGGTGGTCAGGCAACAATTTTTGTAGCAGCATTCAGGGGCATTAAATGGAGCAATGACAGCAGTCAAAAGACCTGGAAGAAACAATAGCCCATACACTAGCAGCCCCTTATCCTCTAATATCTAAATGGAGTACCAGCAAAAATACAGTCTGCAAAAAAAAAAATGTCCAAGCGAATTCCCCAAATGCACAGCTTTTATCATGAGTATTTATTTTTCACGTTTAACCACAACTTGTGTATTTCGGAAGCACAATTCCCTATGATTCATGTTAATTTTGTGGTTTCCAAAATGTAGCCCCAATGGTGTGTACTCAAGCCAAAAGAGATAATGTCTCTTTTTCTTGGATTTGAAGCTGTTAATTGGTGTTTCTTCTCAAGGATGGATGATAATTGGAATCATCCAGAAGTAATGAATCTCAGGATCACAGCAATCTTGACCTCAACAGGCAGAATATTCCAGGTATGGATGCATGGAAAGACTTAGCATGGAAATAGGCCCTTCAGCTCATCAAGTCCTCACTGAACATCAACCACCCATTTACACAAATCTTAACTATTTTTAAAATTCTTCCCATATTCTCGTCAACTCTCCAATAACCTACCACTCATCTGCGGACTAGAGGCAATTTATCACAGCCAATTAATCTTCTGACCCCCATGACAGCAACTTGGGTTTATAGTTCTGCAAAGCAGACGCTCTACCATTATGTACCCCAACAGAACTTCTAACAGAACATAGACACACAAGACGCTGGAATCTGCATTACAATATAATCAGCCTGACTCTCTCAGCAGTCTGACCAACACCTGAAAGAGGAAAGTAAGCTTTTTATCCCCACCCACTGGTGCTTCTTGACCTGTTAAGTTCCTACAGTAGATCGTGTGTTGCTCGAGCGGAATGTTTGCTGCAACGCTGAAATTGGAAAGCTTCGCTTCCTGACACATAGCTCCAGACACATTACACTACACATTCCTATAATAGATGATTAAGTTTATTGGACATGCCCTTCTAAAGGGACTCAGACATGACCATCCTATTTGTTTTGACTGTCCAGAAACACCTCGAACAGAAACACATTGAACGTAATCACCACAGAATCACCTTTCACAAATATAGCAGTGAGAGCAGACACCAGAGTCAAAATTATCTTAAATAGTTTTAAATGCTGACAAACAATTAAATTGTGTTCACTGGGATTTGGGTGTCCACAAGTACTGAACTTATTACAAGTATTCAGCAAGAAATTAAATATTAAATTAGCATGCAAGGGAAATGAATTTATACAGAATGGTCGCAGGCACTTCCAGCTCACGAGCCAGTGCCCACCAAATGCACTTATTATTTTTGAAGGGTAGGAGGAAACCGGAGTACCCAGATGAACTAATGCAGGCACAAGGAGGACATACAAACCTCTTCCAGACAGATTCGAACCCAAGTTGCTGGCGCTGTAATCGCGTGGAGCTAACCACTAACCTAACTGTGCCGCTCAAAATACAAGAGAAGGACGTACTGCTGCAATTTTACAGGACTGAGGTGAGATATCCCATGAGTATCGTGTTCAATACTCTTCATAACAAAAGGAGAGGGGCACTGGCATAATGAGGGGGGTGCGGACTGCACCGGGTGACACCATCAGAGGGGGTGACACCAAAATGACTGTCTATAAAATTTCTGTGCAGCGTTTCAGCAGAAAGGCTTTTTGTTTATAAAACTATCCCTGTAGTTAGTTATAACAACAAAAACATTCTTTGTAAGCCCAGCTTCCATGTAGCAATATACCTACCAGAAATAAATCTATGTTAATTTACTTTTTGAACCTTCTAATGCACTCCTGTCAGAGCGGTCATTATTACCCAATTTCAATGATGTTTTGAATCACGAAGTTTAGTTCGCACATGGTACAAGTTGTCTTCGTTGGTGCTGGAGTTTTTCTTTATATATAGTTGCTGCTTTTATCAAATTTTCTGGTGTTTTAGCTACATTATTATGGTAACTAGTATTTGTCAACCTACATCAATAACTTTTTTTTTAAATGCTATGATATTGTAATTTAAAGGTGTAATTTTAATTTTTCTTCTTGTTTATCTCATTACTATCCCCGTTACATTCAGTGATCGACGGGAATTACGATTTACGAGTAAACATTCGTACAAAAGGCATTACTAAGGATTCTGTAGGGTCTGATACAGGAGGAGGTCCATGGGGTGGTGAGAAAATAAGTTACTGTACTTGGAGACACCAACCGCAGTGACGCCACTGGAATGGTGAAAGGCAAAGTTGCTAAATTGTTTCCAATGCTGAGAGTTTTCTTTAAATGCATAGATTGAATGAAATGGGTATATATTTTTGCGATTTGCAAGGATGAAAGTGATCTTAATGAAATGTTTAAATAATTGGTGGGCTTAAAAGGAGAGAAAAAGTATAATCTTTTAATCCTGCTTGCCTTAAGAGCTCTGGCACTGTCTCAAGATGAGAAGGTAGACATTAAGAAATTGGATTTTAGAGAGAAATTTCTACACAAACTGTTATGAAACTTTGGAAATCTCTTTGCAGGATGCTTGAAGATGAAATTAATAGATTCACTCTCAAAGTGAATTGAGTGGCACAAGGATCTTAAGAATTAAAGATGTGTACTCATTTCCCTACCATACCCCCTCTACATTCAACTAAATACTGATGCAACACCATCTTCACATTTGCCAAGGAGACCACTTCAGTGGGCTGGGTATTAAATAACGATCCTGAAAATCTAAATGGGTACATATTGAACGGAGGACACACACACATTAACTATTCTAATAATGAGCAGTGTAAGTAATGTTGTTAACCATGGAGGGAATTGGAATGCCACTAAATCATGTGCATCTTGCTCATTCACCTCTTGAATTAGTTTTAATTTATTTGTCACAAAATTCTAAGTAGAGAGAAAAGGGTTCTTCTGTGAACAGACTCACAGGAGTTCATGGATGTTGTTCTGAGTTCCATTCATCATCTTCTGCAGTTTCTTGCGATCCTGAGCAGAGCAGGTCCCTCTGAAGTATCCAGCAAGTATGCTTTCAATGGTACATCTGTAGAAGTTGTGGTGGGGGGAGGTGTGAAGGGAGGGGGTGGTGGTAGGGGTGGAATATGTTAAACTTTCTTGGTCTTCCTAGGAAGTAGAGGTGCTGGTGCCCTTTCCTGATGATCACATCAATGTGCTCATCGTAGGTCAGGTTATTGGAGATATTTATTTCTAAGAACATGAAGGCAGTTACTCTTTCAAGTTTATTATCATCTGACTGTACATAAACAAGCAGGTGAAACAGCTCTTCTCCAGACCACAGTGCACACACATACACACACAATACATAGCACATAATAATATTCATACATAAAGATACAATTTAAAATATTTTGGGTTACAGGATATCGTTCATCAACCTCACAGCCTGTGTATAGAAGTTATTTCTCATCCTGGCACTTCTGATTTTGATGCTCCTGTACCTCCTTCTTGATGGTAGTGGGTCAAAGATACTATGGGCTGGATGGAAAAGTTCCTCTATAATTCTTAAGCCCCATTTAAGCTCCATTTTCCACTTCAATAACATTAATGTGGACAGGGATATAGGCTCTGCCCCCTCTCCTGTAGTCAATGCTCAGCTCCTTCATCTTATTGAGAGAAACATTGTTAATTTGGTTCCTTGCCACCAGACTTTCTGCTTTCCATCTCATCATTATTTAATACCCAGCCCACTGGAGTAGTGTCCTTGGCAAATGTGAAGATGGTGTTGCAACAGAATTTAGTTGCACAGTTGTGGACGTAGAGGGGGTATGGTAAGGAAAGGAGTACATATCCTTGAGGAGTGCTGGCATTGAGTACAATCAGGAGGAGATCTTGCTACCCATCTTCATTGATTGTGGTTTGTCAAGGATCCAGTTGCAGAAGGGTCTGGATCCTGAAGTTTGAGAGTAAGTTTACTGGGGACAGCGTATTGAAGGCAGAGCTGTCATCTCTGAACAGTAATCTAACATGTGTTTTTGACTTCCAGGTCATCTGGCAGAGAAGGTAGGTGGGTGAATGACATCTGTTCAGCCAGTGGGAAAGCAGAAGTGGGCCAAGGCTGGCTGGTTAGCTGGAGTTGTGAGCAAAGCTTCTCAAAACACTTCATGATGGTGGATAACAAAGTCACCAGTCATGTTGGCGTGCTATTATACTCTTCTTCGATACTGGTATGAGCAATGATTCGACAGCAATTGATGGACAGGATTGGCCTAATTCTGCTTCTATGTCTTATGGTATATGACGGCTTTCTTCAAACAAGTGGGATTTTGGCTTGTTATAGGAAGAGATTAAAAATATCTCTAAATATACCCACCAATTGGTCTGTGCAGGTTCTCAGGATACGTCCCGGATTCCATCTGGGCGAGTAGCTTTCTATGGATTCACCCGCTGGAAGGCCATTCTGAATTTAACACCACTGACCATAATTTGTAGTAGTGTATGTGGATGTAATTTCCTTGTTGGCTCCCAGTTCAAAGCATTCATAGATTTTCCCCCAGTTGAAAAAGTAATTTATATGTTCACACAGTTTGTGAATGTAACTTGTTCATAGGTTTTCTGAGCTATTGCCACAGTTACTTTGGATAACTACTTAACTTTTGACTTCTATGCTGAGAGTATGTGCCTTTTTTTTAAAAAAAAACTGGTAGTTAAAACATTTGCTATTTTGAATTGAGGTGCATGTGAGGGAAGGCTTCTGTGACATATACAATAGTAATTGCACCAGACTTAGCCACATGATTCGGATTGTGTATTTACCTTGCAAAGGCTGAAAAATGTTAACACTTTATTGAAGTTGTATTCATTGATGTTGCAACTTTAAACAAAGATCAGATTCACAACTCTGGGTATACGATAACTTCGATAAAATTTTCTGATTGATTATAACAAAACAATAAATTGTTACATAATGCATATTCTAAAGCAATAATGACAAAATAATTCCACAAATCTTTGCATTGAAAGCCTTTTTTTGCTATTTTCT